>NC_057797.1:666137450-666437450 GCF_018294505.1 Triticum aestivum | reverse complement strand
CTGTTCCGACCCAGCCGTGTCAACGAGCCCTCGCCATACGTATGCGCGAGTAGGCGTTTGAGACCCCGCCCGTATGTACACATACGTGGCCATATTTTCTTTATTGCACCCTGGCCGCCTCTACTACGACACGTGCGCACCTCTACATCCACCAGTATATATGTACGTACACGTTCACGACCAGAATGACAACGCTACGTACGCTTCGACCATGTGGGTCCCGACTGTCAGACACTTCCTTGCGTGCGAAGATGTAGCTGGTGGGTCCCAGCAGTCAGGGGGCGAAATACGGTGGCCCGTCCGGTGGGTCCCCACTGTCAGGTGGAGGAATAATTATTTTGCACGTAATAAGGAGGCACTTCCTTGCTGCAGCCGTGGACCCAGCTGTTAGCCTCTCCATACAGTCCACATCTGATGGAAGCCGTTCCTTGACCACGTTGACCACGTCGCGCTGAGAGCACCAGGGAAGTGGACGACGGCGAGGCCTAGGAAGGGGACGACGCGGAGCCGGGGAAGACGCGGCAGTGGATGCCCACGCATAGAGGAGTACGAGGGAACTGGTTCGCTGCGGTGTGAGGCTGTCGTCGCAGCAGAGTAACAGGGGGTGTGGGTGAGTAGAAAGATGGCCTGGCCAGCGGTGGGAGTAGTAGGGGGCGGTGAGGCCTCCGCCGCATCGCAGCCGGCCACTGGAGGCAGGAGCACGAGGCACGACCGGCGCTGGTTTGGGCGGCTGGAGCAAGAAGACCAGAGGTTGAAGAAGCACTACGGTCACTGGAGCTAGAATCGTGCATATTGACTAAGTTGACAAAGCCCTCCATCCCCGTCAACTTAGTAGGCCCACAAGTCAGCCTGCCACTATACTGGGTCCCAGCTGTCAGCGGCGGTAATGTTTTTTCGTGAAGTACAGAGGCCCTTTCGGTGGGTCCCTAATGTCAGGTGGAGGAATCTTTATTTTGCGCATAATATGGAGGCATTTCCTTGCGTGCGGCTGTGGACCCAGCTATCGGCCTCTCCACGTACAGTCCACTTCAGATGCATGTCGGTCGTTGACCACGTTGACCAGGCCGCGCCGAGAGCACCAGGGCGGTGGATGACGATGTGGCCTAGGAAGGGAACGACACGGGGGCAGGGAAGACTCGGCAGTTGTTTCCTACGCGGAGGGGAGTACGACTGTACGAGGGTTTACTGGTTCGTCTGCCGTCGCCGGAGAATAACAACAAGTGTGGGTGAGTAGAGGGATGGCTAGGCCAGTGATGGGAGTACGGTGGGGCAGTGAGGCCTGCGCGGCAGCACAGCCGGCCGCGGGGAGGAGGGAGCAGGCAGTCCCGCCGGCGCTTGTTTGAGTGGCTAGAGCAGGAAGAGCAGAGATTGAAGAAGCACAACGGTCGTTGGATGGACATCCAACAGTCACTGCTTGTGCATCAACCTTTTTTTAGGAAAGACTCAAATATGTGGAATACAGCATACGACCCATCTGCCATTATTTCTAATAATTTTCTGCCCATTTGCTAATTCTTAAGGTTTTTTTGGAGCCCATATTCTTTTTGTTAGCATTACAGCCCAAATTGTGGCCACGGTTAAAAAATTATACGAAATTTTGCATATTTCGGTGCGGTCCAAACTGTTTTAAATCCCGAAATTTCGACTCACATTCAAACTGATTTTAAAACTAAATGTATATCAATATAAAATCCAACAAATTCTCCACGCATAAAAATTAATGTAATTTAAAATCTTGAAATGAAAAAAAGATATTTGAAACTAATTGTCGGTTTGATGTGTTTTAAAAATGTACAACCCATTTCTCATTACTGATGAGCCATTTTCTTGGCCAGCCGAATGAAAGCTCTCCTCGTCTTGAAATATTTGCAGCCCAATAGGCCTGACAAAGCGACTTACTTGGCAAATCACAAAAAAACTGGGCTGTGGCCGTGGACCCAGCTATCAGCCTCTCCATGTACAGTACTCTTCCGATGGAAGTCGTTCCTTGACCACGTTGACCACGCCGCGCGGAGAAAACCACGGCAGTGGACGACGGCGGGGCCTAGGAAGGGGACGATGCGGAGCCGGGGAAGACGTGGAAGTGGAAGCCCGCGCGGAGAGGAGTGCGAGGGTTCAGTGGATCGGCTGCGGTGTGAGGCTGCCGTCCCCGCAGGGCCTGCCCAACGGTGGGAATAGTCGGGGGCGGTGAGGCCTCCGCAGCAGCACAGCCGGCCACAGGAGGCAGGAGCATGTGGCACGACCGGCGCTACTTTGGGCGGCTGGAGCAAGAAGACCAGAGGTTGAAGAAGCACCATGGCCGTTGGATGGACATCGTACAGTCACTGGAGCTAGAATCGTTAATATTGACTAAGTTGACAAAACCCTCCGTCCCCGTCAACTTTGTTGGCCCACAAGTCATCCTCCCACTATGGTGGGTCCCAGCTAGCAGGGGGTATTCATTTTTGTGTGCGTAATAAGGAGGCACTTCCTTGCGTGCGAAGATATAGCTGGTGGGTCCGACATGTCAGCGGGGGGGGGGGGACGTTTTTTTTCGCGAAATACAGAGGCCCTTCTAGTGGGTCCCAGCTGTTAGGTGGAGGAATCATTATTTTGCGTATACAGTCCGCGGCCGATGGATGTTGTTCGTTGACCAAGTTGACCAGGCCGCGCCGAGAGCACCATGGCGGTGGACGATGGCGAGGCCTAGGAAGGGAACGACACGGAGCCGGGGAAGACTCGGCAATGGTTGCCCACGCGGTGGGGAGTACGAGGGTTTACTGGTCCGGCTGCCGTCGCCGGAAAATAACAGGAGGTGTGGGTGAGTAGAGGAATGGCCTGGCCAGCAATGAAGTAGGGTGGGGCGGTGCGGCCTGTGCGGCAGCACAGCCAGCCACGGGAGGCAGGAGCAGCCAGTCCCACTGGAGCTAGTTTGGGTGGCTGGAGCAAGAAGATCAGATATTGAAGAAGCAGCACGGCCGTAGATTAACATCCAACGGTCACTGCTGCTAGAACCATTTGTGGACTAAGTTGACAAAGCCAAAGTACACGTCAACCTAGTAGACCCACAAGTCAGCCTCCAAATCTGTCCCAAACATCATACAACCCGAAATTTCTAGCCAGATTTAAATTAATTTTAAATCTAAATATACCTTAATTTAAATCCAATGAAATTTTACCCACACAAAAACAATGAAATTTAAAATATCAAAATCCGAAAGAAAACAGTATTTTGGAACTAATTGTCTGTATGCTGTATTTTTTCATTTTACAGCCCATTTATTACTACTTATAGCCCATTTCTTATTACTTATAGCCCATTTTCTGGGCAAAATGCATCCCTCCTCATCTTTAAAGATTTTCGGCCCAGCAGGGCGTAGAAAAGCAAGTAGGCCTACGTTGGTTATTCTACAAAAAACAAAATAGCTGGCTAGCAATTTTCAGAAAGGAAAAAAACAAACTGGGCTGGTCATGTGCTAAACATATGAAATAAAAGCCTAGGCTAGAGGGCCACGGGTCCCGCACAACCCAGTTGATACCCTTCTCCGTCCTGAAAAAACAAAATTACTGCGCGCTGCTGGGTCCCTAGTGTCATCCTCACCATGTACAGTCATCTCCTTATTCCTCTTGGTTGTTGACCATGTTGACAACACCGAAGGGTGGCGCCGCGGCGAGCGAACCAAGGCGGAGGACGATGGTAAGGCCTCGGACGGGAACGAACAGGAGCCGGGGTAGATCAAAGCAAGCCGTGGGAGGCGGGAGCAGGCGGTCCCGCCGGCGCTGGTTTGGCTTTGGCGGCTCGAGGAGGAAGAGACTGAAGAAACGCGACAGACGTTGAATGTCAATCCAACGGTCAAGGTTGGCACATTCGTTTGTTGACTAAGCGGACACCAAGTAGCATACTTTTTTATATATAGGAAGAAAACTACGAGGAAAATGCGTTCGTCTGCCGTCCTCCTCACAGGGAACGTTCGCCACATAAGTGACTAGCACCCTTGGTTTTCAACCGAGAGGTCTTGGGTTCGAGTCCCAGGAACTCTCAATTTTGTCCTCCTTCCTTCCTTGCAAAAAAGGGAAAGAAAATCAAAGACTTGGGAAGGCGTACAGAACAAGCTAGTGTACCAGTAAAGAGACGTTGCCGAGTTTTAGAAAAAAGAAAGACGTGCTCCTATAGCTGGTTCGAATCCAAACCTAGACTAGATACAAGTCGACAGGTGGGCACGATGGTAGTGAGATAATGTGATGCAACACTAGAGGTGCCACGTGGAGCGTTTAACTGGTCAACTAGTCATGTCATGAGCAAATACAGAGTTGTACGGTGAGCCCGTGACTGCATAATAACCACTAAACATAAATGGTGACCGTAATGAGTGGATTCTGAAGTCCAATGTACGTATCGTGCTTTCGCTTCAAATACAATGATCATCATTGCATATATCGCGAGAGAAAGATGAAACATGCGTGAATTTTCTGGGGGCTTACTTTTAGAGGACCTGGAGATAGTTTTGTGTGCATACGTGAAAGGGACATACAGGGGGGGGATGCGATGGAGAGAGAGATGCTCTTCATTTCTCTTTATTATGACTAACTTTGTATATAGTATAAAAATATAGAAATTCACAGTGCAGAATAAATATCATTGTGGGCACCATGCAATGCAAATTAGCATTCGTACTCCTCCATATAACTTTGTAATGTTGTATATATGTAGAAACTCTAAAATAATTTTTTGGCCACACTTTATTCAAAAGGAATGTTGCATGCGAAATAAACGTGAAGAGAGGGCTTTTTAGATCAATGGGGTACGTGATGTAACATGTGTGAATGTGTAGTTGATGCATTTGGTGGGGCCTAGAGAGGTATGTGTGTGTATTACGTATTCGAGGGAGGCATGGATAGAGGGGCCGACGGGGGGGCGTGGGAGAGGTAGCACGAGAAATGAGAGTGGTCTAGAGAGAGAGAGACGAATATGACGTCATGACAAGAGATTCCATTCCCTTGAGTGTGTATATGCAAGGGGGGAGGGAATAGAGGCAGCAGGAGAAATTTTCTGTGTGTGTGGTGTTTGTGTTGGTATGTGTGGGTGTGAGAAGATAATGATACGTGGGGGCAGAGGGTGTGTCACCGCGTGAGGTCCGGTGGGTCGAGGTGAGGCCCTTCGTTCTGTTCCGTCCTGCACCACATTGGTCGGCCCATGACGCATTTAGGAAGACCCATGGATGACTAGTCGTACAAGACAAAGATAGCAGAATTGTGAAGGGCTCTGTGTCCACTGGCAAAGCCGGCTAGGATTTGTGACCCTAGGTTCTCGGACTAAGGTAACCCCTTTATCTCTGATATTACTATTCATCCAACCTAACTTTAAGGGGCATCCTACAGAATGCTCTACTAGAATCATACTCGTCGATTAGGAAGAGAGGTGTGAGACAATGCGTGAGAGACATGCATAAAGATAATGTGCGTGCATGAGACACGTAGGCAGGTCCATGTATATAGAAAGGGTCGATGAGGATTGTGCGTGTGTATGTTTGCAAGAGGAAGAGTGCTTGTGATAAAGGTTAGTGAAAACAGTTGTAAATGGTTACGAGAGGGAGGGAGGGTTATATCTAGAGCATGTGTGCGAGAAAGACACCTCGGGAGAGAGTGTGTGAGCATGTGTGAGAGACCACCGATGGAGAGTGAAACTACATGTAAAAGACTGCTCTACACATTGATTAAAGATATAAATTGTATCCAAATATTAGGATGGGATCATGATATTTGCAATTCGCGTAAGGAGCGGTCATTGATCCATCAGACATATAGATTCTATCGAATTTGAGCATGTCTATGTTATTATTCGACACAATTGATCCACATAGTTAGTATTTTGAACTCCAGACAATGCATCGCTTTAGCAATCGAATATAAATGTGAGTATAGTTCATGTTGTGTGTGTAAAGCACATTATACATACGAAAGTTACACAATGGACATTATAAATAGCTACTACCTATGAACTAGCAACATTTGAATTCAACTTAAGGTGGTTTAAAAAAATCGAATTCAACATGAATTCCATTCAATTATTTGAATTTGATATCATGGCATTTGTAAACCATACCTAAATTATGGGGGCACCAATCTTTGCTCTGATTTTGTACATAATAGCATATGTAGTCATGTACAAAATAGATTCAAATTTAGCTCCTCCATTCCAAAATAATCGTAGTTATAGGATTTTCAAGTGTCAAAATTTCAAAAAGAAGCGGATAATTTAATGAGGTTTTCAAACATACAAGGTCAAATATAACGTTGTTTATTTAGGTCAATCCTCATAGTTCAAGAGTACTCTAAACGTGAATGCTTGTGTTTCAAAATGTCGAACCAAGCGCCAAAAGAGTCTCTACTCGCCCGAAACCACGTGAGACCAATGTTTGGTAGTACAAGGAAATTACTTTTCTAATAACTCCGACCCGTGAAACCTACCAGCCCGACGTCCAAAGGTCTAAATCGGGGTAGGTTTGTAGCTTCATCTAGACGCCATGCAACCGCATCCGAAAAACATTCATACAAAATGGCCGCCTAAGCACACATGCGCGCAGACGAAATTGCTCCCGCCCACTATTTGGGACACCTGGGATTACCATCCTACCCCCGACCCGCAGTAGGTCCGAAATTTAAGAGGGGGGCAAAGTGTGTACTTTCCCCAAATTTCAAACAAGAGCGTCCCATCTTCTGTTCAAAAAAGCCAAAAACAAGCGCGTCCCAGACCGAAACATGGTTCCCCCCCACCCGTCTGATTCCCCATTCGTACTCCGTGGGCGCCAAAACTACCTCTCCACCAGCCGCGAAACCCCGACGTCCTCCGCCAGCCACCCCATCCCACCCATCAACCGCCGCCCTCCTCCATCACGCTGGAGCCGATACCCCGATGTCGTCGTCCACCGCAACCTCAACCGCAACGCCCTCCACGGCTAGTAGTTGAAGCCGAGGCCGAGCCGTCCATACCCGAGCTAGTTCAACCACGCCGTCCTGCGCCTCACCGCTGCCATTCCAACTTTGCCACCCTCCACCGCACCGGAGCTGTTCCTGCTACGCCGTCCTTCACCGCCTTGGATCTGCTTCCCCTCTGCCAACATACGGCCATGGAAACACAGTCAACAATTTGGCCATGGGTTCATCCAAGCCTGCACCCTCCAGAACATCGGTTTCCCCGGTAAAAAGAAGAAAATCGGCGCGACTTGTGAAGGTGACCACACCGTTAACTGAAAAAGGTACTCCTCTTCCCATATTCGTGCAAATCTTACGTCTCTGCTTGCACGGTATTCATCCCATAGAAGACACTAGTTGACCGCTTCTTCTTGATACTAGATGTTCCTAGTAACTCGCGATGCACAAGGTTTCTCCTCATATACTATTTCACCTTAGCTAGAGGTCCGTCGCCCCCCTGAATTTCAATTTCTGGCCACTTGATTCCCAATTAACGGAAGCATTCCCCGGCGTAACAGGCGCTAGTATGCCTATTACGCCGGGGAAGTAGCGCCTTGGTGTTTATCTTAGGGGCGTGTGCAGCGTAGAGCTACTGGCGTCCAATCTGGAGGTCGGCCGGGATTAAAGGGATGGCCTGGGGGCGCTGCCAAGCACGGCGGTGGTGTGAGGTCGATGGGAGGGCGGGGCGGCGGAGGCAGGGGTCTGGGCCGGTGGTCGCTGGCGGTTCGAGAAGGATCGTCAACAGTGACTGGCGGGAGGTAGACGAAGGCCATCTGCTCGTTCCTTATAGATCGGACGGTTCATTAAAAAAATCGACTGACCTATTTATTTTCAGTCGACTGTTATCTTAGATATGACCACATGTGGTGGTGTGTTGGAGGAGTACCTGCATTTCCTGTGCTCATATATTACAAAATCATACAGAGTAGAATCTAATTTTGTTTGCCATGCAATGTTGTAGAGCTATCATATGTCTCGTGTCATTTATTTTCAGCCACCCGCTATCTGCTACTTTTACAGTGCACTAGTTATGCACACACTTCACCCTTACTCCCACTGTTGTGTTTTTATGCAAGGGTATTTCAGACTCTGCTGCCATGAGAGAAGCCAAAAAGAAAAGAGAGAAGTCGCTCTAGTTTGCTGTGCGGCTAGGCAAGACACGTTTCAACGCTTTAAAGGGTGTAGTGTCAGCAGATGGAGACGGGGAATGTAGCTCTGGAGTTGATGACCTCGCTCGCCATGAACCACCATCCCAGGTGCTTGCTTTAACTTTGCAGTGTCATATGTGGTTGCATGTTCCATATGGTTTCTAGCTTGTATTCGAAAGGATGAAGTCGGTAAGATAAGGAAAGATATTTTTTACATGAACCACCATCCCGTGAGCACCAGAAGACAAATAATTAGTCAGGGCACTGGCCGAGCCAGTGACAAGCCCAGCAAAGATAGGCATCACCTGGAAGCCAACTAAAAAGCTGCGATGGTGGCGAAGCAGCCCGCCTCCCACCAGGCTCTCAGGTCCTAGATGATCATGCTCACCACTCCAGCCGGATGTCTAGCTTGTATTGCTTCCAGTTTGGTTAAATTGCATCTACTTAGCTTACACATTATACCTTTAAATATGACATGCCTTTCTGTTTTTGGTACATACTAGTACATATGTGTATTAACCGTGTTCTTACATCAAACTAATGTTCTTGTGTATCCCTCATCAATCACTTATGACGAGGCAGGCAGGCAAGGGGACTACTCCTCATTTAAAGAATGCAGCGTCAGCCTCCCGACATGATTCTCAAGAAACAGAAATGCTAGATGAAGATAGTGAACGTAGCTCTGTAGTTGATTACAGCATTTCCCCTACACTAGCATCGCAGGTGCTTGCTCTAACTTGGCAGCGTGATATGTGGTTGCATGTTGCATATGGTGTCTAGATTGTAATTCTTCCAATCTGGTTAAACTGCATGTGCTAGTCTGCTTAGCTTATACATTATACCTGTTAATGTGACATGCCTTCCTGTATTTAGTACATAGTACATCTGTCTATTAAGCATGTCCTTACATAAAACTATTGTTTTTTTGTATCCCGCATCAATCAACATGACGAGACACCTTTAGTATATGCAGTGCGATATTAGTTGCATCTTTCATATGATTTATAGCATGCGCTGCTTCTAATTTGTTGAAATTCCATTTATAATGGGACGATTTTAACTTGGCAGAGTCATATTGGTTGCATCTTTCATGTGGTGTCTAGCTTGCATTGCTTGTTATTTGCTGGAATGGTTTCTGCTTAGTTTACACAAACAGTTGTGAACATGCCATGCCGTCCTGTTTTTCGTACATATTCCATCCTGGTATCATGTGTTTGCCTTACATCAAAGTAGTGATTGTCAGTATCATGCATGAATGAGTTTTGAAGAGAGAATTTTATTGCTTTTTCTTGTCGGTTTTACTTGACAATTCAAAATCAATAAAGCGGAAGGAAGTTAGCAAGGCAGCGGATAAAGGTGCTCCTTCCGAACGGAGGGCCTCTACAGTTTCTACTCCTCCACACCCCAAGATGATTTCCAAGACAACACATGCATAGACACTCAACAAAGCTGTGTTTATGATGAGCACGTCTCCCCTAGTGCAGCATCACCGGTGCTCCCTCTAACTTGGCACTGTTATATGTGGTTGCATGTTATGTGTGATGTCTAGCTTGTATTGCTTCTAATTTTGTTGAATTCCATCTGCTTACTTTACACATTATACTTGAATAAGACACGTGTTCCTGTTTCTAGAACATACAATATCTGTCTATCACACCATGTTCTTACATCAAATTACTACTGTTGTGTAACCTGCAACAATCACTTATCATAAGACACGTTTGACTTTGGAGTGTGATATAGGTTACATCTCACATTCTTTTCTAGCTTGTATTACTAATTTGTTGAAATGGCACTTATGACGAGACAGTTTTAACTTGGTAGAGTGATATTCGTTGCATCTTTCATATGGTGTCTAGCT
This sequence comes from Triticum aestivum, assembly GCF_018294505.1. NCBI lineage: Eukaryota > Viridiplantae > Streptophyta > Magnoliopsida > Poales > Poaceae > Triticum > Triticum aestivum. The sequence goes on along the minus strand of NC_057797.1, from coordinate 666,427,490 downwards.
TTCATTGCTTCTAATTTGTTGAAATGCCTTCTCCTTAGTTTACACATCATAAGCTGTGAATATGCAATGCTGTGAATATGCAATGGCACTAATGACGAGAGACCTCTAACATGGTAGTGTGATGTTGTTTGCATCTTGCATATGATTTATTTCTTGTACTGCTTCACATTTGTTTAAACGCCATTTATGATGAGACACTGTTAACTTGGCAGAGCGATATTTGTAGCATCTTTCATATGGTGTCTACCTTCCATTGCATTGCTTCTAATTTGGTGAAATGTCTTCTTCTTAGTTTACACATCATAGTTCTGGTTATCTCTTCCGTCCTGTTTTTCATACATATTACATCCTCCTATCATGTGGTTGTCTAACATCAAAGTTCAGTTCGTCTGCATCACGCATCAATTTGTTCTGAAGAACTAAATTGTTATTCGTTTTTCTTGTCGGCTTGACTTAACATGGCACAGAGAAAGAGGAAGAAACACAGAATGGCAGGGAATGAGAAGCGGATGAATCCTGCAGATTCTGCTGGTACTGATGGTGCAATAGAAGGTCAAAGTCCAGCAGAAAATTCTACAAACACGGCATCCCATGCTACACGAGTTGCAAAAAAAGACAAACAGAAACAAATAGCTGCCACCAAACAAGCAGAGACAGCCCTAGTTCTTGCAACACCTACCACAGTACTACCAGCTGCACGACGTACTCGTGCGTCAACTGAGCTAGCAGCACGTTCCCAAGCTCCCTTGCCACCTGACACTACTTCCCAAGCACTCTTGACACAAGACGAGTTGGCAATATCAGATGAACCTTGTGAGCTTCAACAGCAAGAAGGTAGTTGCTGGAGTCAAGTTACAGTTGCATGCTTCTTTATATGTAGTCTCACAGTTTGATGTACACTAACACTTCCTATGTTTGTTGTTGGACTAGCACCTAGGCGCAAGAGGAAACAAACATCAGGGATAATGCTCGATAGGTTAACTAAATCTAGAGGAGGAAGAATGGAGATCCGTTTTGAGGCTGGTTTAAAAAGGCCACATGATGCTACAGAGTCAACCAAGTTAGTATCAGAGGCAGTGGTTGCTGTTAGGTGTCATGTACGTATCCTCCCAACATGGATTTAGTACAGGAATGACAAAGACGAAACCTAGTTCAACATCTTCCTCGAGCATTTATCTATAAGTAGGGTTATGTATGGAAACTAGTAATATCGTCTTGCTCTGTCCAATACTTTCTAGGTTGCTGATAATGAGACTCCCATAATTTTCAACAGATGAGGTTCAAGTTGGATAGCCAAGATGATGCAACCAGACAAGCTTGCACCCATGTTTTCAAGTCTTCTCTGCAACAATATCGGTATAACTTGAGGAAAACTCACTTTGAAGGCAAGGCTAACAGTGAACTTGCCCAAACATCTCCCGTGGAAAATATATCTGATGAAGACTGGAGGGGCCTCGTTAAACACTGGTCCGATCCGAAGTATTAGGTACATTATATATATGTCATCAGATCACATGTTGAAGTCCTATTTACGCATGTGCCACATAAATCTATCTTCTTGTATGTGAACTGTTCAAAGAACAAGGCCAACCGTACAAAAATGAAATTCCAACAGAGGACAGGATCTCGTAGCTATATTGCACACTGCGAGGCTCTTGTAATTAGCTGTGTTTCACTCTTTTCGCTGTACCATATTATCAGATCTATATTGACTTGTTCGAAATGCAGAGGAAAGCCCGCAAGGACCAAAAAGTACCTGAACCAAATGCTGTGGAAATCTTCAAGGACTGTCACACCAGCAAGAAGAAGGGCATGACTACACCAGTCAAAGCCGCTGTTGTAAGTCCTTAATCCTCATGCCTTTTAACTACTACTTACTCTGACTTGTGCCTTGGACTGCATGGTTTGCAGCCAATGTCTATTACTCTTTTCAGGTACTTCAGGATATTGTGATGGGGATCGTAGCAGAAATTTAAAATTTTCTACGCATCACCAAGATCAATCTATGGAGTAATCTAGTAACGAGGGGAAGGGGAGTGCATATACATACCCTTGTAGATCGCTAAGCGGAAGCGTTTCAAGAACGCGGATGAAGGAGTCGTACTCGCAACGATTCAGATCGCGGTTGATTCTGATCTAAGCGCCGAACAACGGCGCCTCCACGTTCAACACACGTGCAGCCCGGTGATGTCTCCCATGCCTTGATCTAGCAAGGGGATAAGGAGAGGTTGGGGAAGACTCCATCCAGTAGCAGCACGACGGCGTGGTGGTGGTTGTGGAGCATGGAACCCCAGCAGGGCTTCGCCAAGCACTACGAGAGATGAGGAGGGAGAGAGGTAGGGCTGCGCCAAGAGGGAGATGATCTGTGTGTCTTGCAGCCCCCAGTACCTCAAGTATATATAGGGGAAGGGGAGGGGCTGCGCCCCCAGCTAGGGTTCCCTCCCTAGGGGTGGCGGCAGCCCCAAAACCCATCTAGGGTGGCGGCCAAGCGGGGAGAGAGGGGGCGCACCTAGGGTGGGCCTTAAGGCCCATCTGGACCTAGGGTTTGCCCCCTCCCACTCTCCCTTGTGCCTTGGGCCTTAGTGGGGGGGCGCACCAGCCCACCTGGAGCTGGTCCCCTCCCACACTTGGCCCATGCAGCCTTCTAGGGCGGGTGGCCCCACCTGGTGGACCCCCGGGACCCTCCCGGTGGTCCCGGTACGTTACCGATAGCACCCAAAACTTTTCTGGTGACCAAAACGAGACTTCCCATATATAAATATTTACCTGCGAACCATTCTGGAACTCCTCGTGACGTCTGGGATCTCATCCGGGACTCTGAACAACATTCGGTAACCGCGTACATACTTTCCCTATAACCCTAGCATCATCGAACCTTAAGTGTGTAGACCCTACGGGCTCGGGAGTCATGCAAACATGGCCGAGACAACTCTCTGGTCAATAACCAACAACGGGATCTGGATACCCATGTTGGTTCCCACATGCTCCACGATGATCTCATCGGATGAACCACGATGTCAAGGATTCAATCAATCCCGTATATAATTCCCTTTGTCTATCGGTACGATACTTGCCCGAGATTCGATCGTCGGTATCCCGATACCTTGTTCAATCTCGTTACCGGCAAGTCTCTTTACTCGTTCCGTAACACATCATCCCGTGATCAACTCCTTGGTCACATTGTGCACATTATGATGATGTCCTATGAGTGGGCCCAGAGATACCTCTCCGTTACACGGAGTGACAAATCCCAGTCTTGATTCGTGCCAACCCAACAGACACTTTTGGAGATACCCGTGGTGCACCTTTATAGCCACCCAGTTACGTTGCGACGTTTGGCACACCCAAAGCACTCCTACGGTATCCGGGAGTTGCACAATCTCATGGTCTAAGGAAATGATACTTGACATTAGAAAAGCTTTAGCATACGAACTACATGATCTTGTGCTAGGCTTAGGATTGGGTCTTGTCCATCACATCATTCTCCTAATGATGTGATCCCGTTATCAACGACATCCAATGTCCATGCTCAGGAAACCGTAACCATCTATTGATCAACGAGCTAGTCAACTAGAGGCTTACTAGGGACATGGTGTTGTCTATGTATCCACACATGTATATGAGTTTCCTATCAATACAATTCTAGCATGGATAATAAACAATTATCATGAACAATGAAATATAATAATAACTAATTTATTATTGCCTCTAGGGCATATTTCCAACAGTCTCCCACTTGCACTAGAGTCAATAATATAGTTCACATTGCCATGTGATTAACACTCACAGGTCACATCGCCATGTGACCAACATCCAAAGAGTTTACTAGACTGAATAATCTAGTCCACATCACTATGTGATTAACACTCAATGAGTTATGGGTTTGATCATGTTATGCTTGTGAGAGAGGTTGTAGTCAACGGGTCTGCAATATTCAGATCCATATGTATTTCACAAAACTTTATGTCATATTGTAGATGCTGCTACCATGTTCCACTTGGAGCTATTCCAAATTTTTGCTCCATTATACATATCCGGTATCTCTACTCAGAGCTATCCGAATAGGTGTTAAGCTTGCATCGACATAACTCTTTACGTCGAACTCTTTATGACCTCCATAACCGAGAAACATTTCCTTATTCCTCTGAGGATAATTTTCACCGCTATCTCGTGATCCACTCCTAGATCACCTTTGTACCCTCTTGCCAGACATGTGGCAAGGCACACATCAGGTGCGGTACTCAGCATGGCATACCGTATAGAGCCTATGACAAAAGCATAGGGGACGACCTTCGTCCTTCCTCTTTCTTCTGCCGTGGTCAAGCTTTGAGTCTTACTCAACTTCACACCTTACAACTTAGGTAAGAACCCCTTCTTTGACTTATCTATTTTGAAGTCCTTCAAAAACATGTCAAGGTGTGCGTTCTATGAAAGTATCATCAGGCGTCTTGATCTATTTCTATAGATCTTGATGCCCAATATGTAAGCAGCTTTATTCAGGTCTTCCTTTGAAAATCACTCTTCAAACAACCGTTTATGCTTTCCATAAATTCTACATTATTTCGTATCAACAATATCTCATCCACATATACTTATCAGAAATGTTGTAGTGCTCCCACTCACTTTCTTGTAAATACAAGTTTCTAGCAAACATTGTATAAACCTAAAATCTTTGATCACTCCATCAAAGCATATATTCTGACTCCGAGATGCTTGCTCTAGTCCATAGAAGGATTGCTGGAGCCAGCATACCTTTTCGCATCCTTAGGATCCACAAAACCTTTTATTGTATCACATACAACTTTTTCTTACGAAAACTGGTAAGAAAACTTTTTTTGACATCCATCTGTTAGATTTCATAATCGAAAAATACAGCTAATGCTAACATGATTCCAACGGACTTAAGCATCGCTACGGGTGAGAAATTCTCATCGTAGTCAACTCCTTGAACTTGTGAAAAGACTCTTTCCCACAAGTCGAGCTTCATAGACGGTAACATTACCGCCCACGTCCGTCTTCTTCTTAAAGATCAATTTATCTCAATGGCTCACCGATCATTGGGCAAGTCCACCAAAGTACATACTTTGTTCTGATACATGGATCCTATCTCGGATTTCCTGGCTTCTAACCATTTGTCGGAATACGGGACCACCATCACTTCTCCATAGCTCGTAGGTTCATTGTTGTCTAACAACATGATATCTAAGACAGGATTACCGTACCACACAGCAGTAGTACATATCCTTGTCGACCTACGAGGTTCGATAGCAACTTGATCCGAAGCTTCATGATCACTATCATTAACTTCCTATTCAACAGACATAGGCGCCACAGAAAACATCTTTCTGTGTTGCATCACTCTCTGGTTGAAGTAAAGGTTCGACAACCTCATCAAGTTCTATCTTCCTCCCACTCAATTCTTTTGAGAGAAACTCCTTCTCGAGAAAGGACCCGTTCTTAGCGACAAACAATTTGCCCTCGGATCTGAGATAGAAGGTATACCCAACTGTCACCTTTGGGTATCCTATGAAGATGTTTTTGTCCGCTTTTGGGTTCGAGCTTCTCCGGCTGAAGCCTTAAGCATCGCAGCCCCAAACATTAAGAAACGACAATTTTGGTTTCTTGCCAAACCATATTCATACGACGTCGTCTCAACGGACTTAGATGGTGTCCTATCTAAAGTGAATGCAGTTGTCTCTAATGCATATCCTCAAAATGAAAACGGTAGATCATAGATCGCACCATATCTCATAAGGTTCGATTACGACGTCCGGACAAACCATTACCCTGTGGTGTTCCAGGTGGCTTCAACTGTGAAACAATTCCACAATGTCTTAAGTGATTGCCAAACTCATAACTCAGAAATTCTCATCGATCAGATCGTAGGAATTTGATCTTCTTGTTATGATGGTTCTTAACTTCACTCTGAAATCGCTTGAACTTTTCAAATGTTTCAGACTTGTGCTTCATTAAGTAAATATACCTATATCTACTCAAATCGTCAGTGAAAATGAGAAAATAGCGATATCCACTGCATGCTTCAATTCTCATTGGATCACACGCATCAGCATGTATGATTTCCAACAAGTCACTTGCCCGTTTCATTGTACCTAAAAACAGGGTCTTAGTCATCCTGCCCATGAGGCATGGCTCGCATGTGTCAAGCGATTCAAAATCAAGTGACTCCAAACATCCATCGACATGGAGTTTCTTCATGCATCTTACGCCAATATGACCTGAGCGGCAGTGCCACAAGAAAGTGGTACTATCATTATTAACTCTACATCTTTTGGCGTGAACATGCGTATTAACACGACCGAGATTCAATGAACCATTCACATAGGGTGCGTGACCATGAAAGGTATTATTCATGTAAATAGAATAACCATTATTCTCTAACTTAAATGAATAACAGTATCTAGTTTCATGCTCTAATTATATTCATGCTCAACGTAGACACCTAATAACATTTATCTAGGTTCAATACTAATCCCGAAGGCAGATGGAGCCTGCGATGGTGATCTCATCAACTTTGGAAACACTTCCAACACACATCGTCACCTCGCCCTTAGCCAGTCTCCGTTTAGTCCGTAGCTTTTTGCTTCAAGTCACCAATAATAGCAACTGAACCGGTATCCAATACCCAGGAGTACTAGTGAGGTACACATTAATAACACGTATATACTTTGTTGAAGTTGCCAACCTTCTTATCTACCATGCATTTGGGGTAATTCCGCTACCAGTGACCGTTCCCCTTACAATAGAAGCACTTAGTCTCGGGTTTGGGTTCAACCTTGGGTTCCTTCACTGGAGCGGCAACTGGTTTGCCATCCATGAAGTTTCCCTTCTAGCCCTTACCCATCTTGAAACCAGTGGTCTTGTTAAACCATCAACACTTGATGCTCCTTCTTGATTTCTACCTTTTGCGGTCTTAAGCACCGCGAACAGCTCCAGGATCAACTCCATCCCTTGCATGTCATAGTTCATCACGAAGATCTAGTAGCTTAGTGATAGTGGCTAGAGAACTCTATCAATCACTATCTTATCTGGAAGTTTAACTCCCACTTAATTTAAGTGATTGTAGCACCCAGACATTCCAAGCACATGCTCACTAGCTGAGCTATTCTCCTCCATCTTGTTGGCAAAAGAACTTGTCAGAGGTCTCATACCTCTCAACACGGGCATGAGCCTGAAATCCCAATTTCAGCTCTTGGAACATCTCATATGTCTTATGGCATTCAAAATGTCATTGGAATCCCGATTCTAAGCCGTAAAGTATGGTGCACTAAACTATCAAGTAGTCATCAGGATGTGTCTGTCAGGTGTTCACAACATCCACAGACGACGTTGTAGGGGTTTGCACATCGAGCGGTGCATCAAAGACGTAAGCCTTCTGTGTAGCAGTGAGGACACTCCTCGGACTACAGACCCAGTCCGCATCATTGCTTACAATATCTTTCAACTTGGTATTTCTCTAGGAACGTATTGAAACAGGGAGCTACAACATGAACTATTTATCTACAACATATTTTCAAAGACAATTTAGACTATATTCATGATAATTAAGTTCATATAATCAAATTATTTAATGAACTCCCACTCAGATAGACATCCCTCTAGTCATCTAAGTGAAACATGATCCGAGTCAACTAGGCCGTGTCCGATCATCACATGAGACAGACTAGTCAACATCGGTGAACATCTTCATGTTGATCGTATCTTCTATACGACTCATGTTCGACCTTTCGGTCTTCCGTGTTCCGAGGCCATGTCTGTACATGCTAGGCTCGTCAAGTCAACCTAAGTTTATTGCGTGTGTAAATCTGGCTTATACCCGTTGTATTAGAACGTTAGAATCTATCACACCCGATCATCACGTGGTGCTTCGAAACAACGAACCTTCGCAACGATGCACAATTAGGGGGAACACTTTCTTGAAATTATTACGAGGGATCATCTTATTTAAGCTACTGTCGTTCTAAGCAAATAAGATGTAAAACATGATAAGCATCACATGCAATCAAATAGTGACATGATATGGCCAATATCATTTGCTCCTTTTGATCTCCATCTTCGGGGCTCCATGATCATCATTGTCACCGGCATGACACCATGATCTCCATCATCATGATCTCCATCATCGTGTCTTCTTGAAGTTGTCTCATCATCTATTACTTATACTACTATGGCTAATGCTTTAGCAATAAAGTAAAGTAATTACATGACGTTTATGTTGACACGCGGGTCATAAATAAATTAAGACAACTCCTATGGATCCTGCCGGTTGTCATACTCATCGACATGCAAGTCGTGATTCCTATTACAAGAACATGATCAATCTCATACATCACATATATCATTCATCACATCCTTTTGGCCATATCACATCACACGGCACATGCTGCAAAAACAAGTTAGACGTCCTCTAATTGTTGTTGCAAGTTTTTACGTGGCTGCTATAGGTTTCTAGCAAGAACGTTTCTTAACTACGCCAAAACCACAACGTGATATGCCAATTTCTATTTACCCTTCATAAGGACCCTTTTCATCGAATCCAATCTGACTAAAGTGGGAGAGACAGACACCCGCTAGCCACCTTATGCAACTAGTGCATGTCAGTCGGTGGAACCTGTCTCACGTAAGAGTACGTGTAAGGTCGGTCTGGGCCGCTTCATCCCACGATGCTGCCGAATCAAGATAAGACTAGTAATGGCAAGTAAATTGACAAAATCGACACCCACAACAACTTGTGTTCTACTCGTGCATAGAAACTACGCATAGACCTAGCTCATGATGCCACTGTTGGGGATCGTAGCAGAAATTTAAAATTTTCTACGCATCACCAAGATCAATCTATGGAGTAATCTAGCAACGAGGGGAAGGGGAGTGCATCTACATACCCTTGTAGATCGCTAAGCGGAAGCATTGCAAGAACGCGGATGAAGGATTCATACTCGCAGCGATTCAGATCGTGGTTGATTCCGATCTAAGCGCCGAACAACGGCGCCTCCGTGTTCAACACACGTGCAGCCCGGTGACATCTCCCACGCCTTGATCCAGCAAGGGGAGAAGGAGAGGTTGGGGAAGACACCGTATAGCAGCAGCACGACGGCGTGGTGGTGGTGGAGGAGCGCGGAACTCCAGCAGGGCTTCACCAAGCACTATGAGAGACGAAGAGGGGGAGAGGTAGGGCTGCGCCAAGAGGGAGATGATCTCGTGTGTCTTGTAGCCCCCAATACCTCAAGTATATATAGGGGAAGGGGAGGGGCTGCGCTGTAACGCCCTCGATGCGGCTATATCTCCCACGTGTCGAAGCACGACTTAGAGGCATAACCGCATTGAAAGCAATGTCGCAAGTGAGGTAATCTTCACACAACCCATGTAATACATAAGGGAAAAAGTAACATAGTTGGCTTACAGTCGCCACTTCACACAATACATGAATAAAACATCATCCGAATACAATCAAGGTCCGACTACGGAACAAAAATAAAAGAAGAACCCCAAATGCGACAAAGGTCCCCGATCGACCCCAACTGGGCTCCACTACTGACCAACTAGAACGAAACAACACAAAGGACAAGATCTTCATCGAGCTCCACCTGAGCTTGGTTGCGTCATCTGCACGGACTCATCGGCACCTGCAAGCTGGTTTTGGAAGTATCTGTGAGCCACGGGGTCTCAGCAATCTCGCACCCTCGCGATCAAGACTATTTAAGCTTATGGGTAAGGTAAAAGGTATGAGGTGGAGCTGCAGCAAGCGACTAGCATATATGGTGGCTAACATACGCAAATGAGAGCGAGGAGAGAAGGCAAAGCACGGTCGATAAAAGTATGATCAAGAAGTGATCCTATAACAACCTACGTCAAGCATAACTCCAACACCGTGTTCACTTCCCGGACTCCGCCGAGAAGAGACCATCACGGTTACACACGCTGTTGATTCATTTTAATTAAGGTCAAGTTTAGGTTTTCTACAACCGGACGTTAACAAATTCCCATCTGCCCATAACCGCAGGCACGGCTTTCGAAAGTTCAAAACCCTACAGGGGTGTCCCAACTTAGCCCATGACAAGCTCTCACGGTCAACGAAGGAATAGACCTCCTCCCGAGACATTCCGATCAGACTCAGTATCCCGGTACAACAAGACATTTCGACAGGGTAAAACTAAACCAGCAACACCGCCCGAATGTGCCGACAAATCCCGATAGGAGCTGCACATATCCCTTTCTCAGGGCACACCGGATCGTCCAAACTTCCGGTAGGCCAGCCCAGAGTTGCCCCTGGTGGCCACCGGCGGCTGACAAGTTGGACCAACACTCAGAGGAGCACTGGCCTGGGGGGGGGTAAAATAAAGATGACCCTTGAGTCCGCGAAACCCAAGGGAAAAAGAGGCTAGGTGGCGAATGGTAAAACCAATGTTAGGCATTGCTGGAAGAGCTTTACTTAAGGCAAACTGTCAAGGGGTTCCCATAATAGCCCAACCGCCTAAGGAACGCGAAATCCGGGAACATAACACCGATATGACGGAAACTAGGGCGGCAAGAGTGGAACAAAACACAAGGCATAGGGCCGAGCCTTCCACCCTTTACCAAGTGTATAGATGCATTAATTCAACAATATATATTGTGATATCCCAACAAGTAAACATGTTCCAACAAGGAACGATCTCCATGTTCCAACAAGGAACAAACTTCAATCTTCACCTGCAACTAACAACGCTAATAAGAGGGGCTGAGCAAAGCGGTAACATAGCCAATCAACGGTTTGCTAGGACATGGTGGGTTAGAGGTTTGACATGGCAATTTGGGAGGCTTGAAAGCAAGTGGTAGGCATCGTAGCATTTGCATAGCAAAAGAGCGAGCATCTAGCAAAGCAAAGATAGTAGTGATTTCGAGGGTATGATCATCTTGCCTGAAATCCCGCAAGGGAGAAGAACGAGTCCATGAAGAAGACAAATGGACGTAGACGAAGGGGTCCTCACAAACACAACGTTAACGGAACCAACCCGAGGAAGCAACACCGGAAATAAGCAAACAACATAGTAAACAACCACCACATAAGCATGGCATGATGCACAAACAAGTATGATGCATGTCCGGTTTAATGAAGCATGGCATGGCAAAGTGCAAAAGCAACCCTACACATTAAGTGGAGCTCAATATGCAACGGGTTGCATATTGACGGAACACCACATGACTTATTTAGTTCGATCTTGTTTATGTACCCAACAATATTAAATGTTGTTAAACATGGCAAGAAGTGAAGCAAAGCAAAACTACCTATCTAGTCAAGTTTAAATGAGTCCGGGAACAACAAACAACAAATCCGGAAACTCCTCATGTGCATATATTAGGTTAGGTCTTGTTCTTCCCTAAACCATATTTTAGAGTTGTTTAACATGCAAGATGAGTGCACCATGTTAAACTAGGCAAAATTCTACCCCATTTATATATAAAGTTTATTAAATTTGGAGTTACGGTTATTTAGTTATGAATTAAAGCATTTTAACATGGCATAGGAGCAAAAATTAATCAAACAACATTTTAAACATTTTAAACATGGATGAAAGTTGGATATTATGAATCTAGAAAAAATTCTAAGCAAGTTTCATATATAAATAATTTTAAACCGATGCACGGATGATGAGTTATTAAATGTATGAAGTTTAGGGGCTATTTTGTAAAAAAACTGCAGTCTCAGGAAAAATGGACAAATTCGCAGCGCACAGAAAAAAACAACTATGGGCTGAATCTGAGAAGAACTGGGCTGCTCACCATGGGCCACGGCCCAGTCTGCGAGGGAAGCTAGCGGCGGCCTAGGGGGCAGGCCGGCTTAGGCGCGTTGGGCCTAAGGTCGGGGCTTGACGCTGCGTTGCGCTGCTCACCTAGCTGGGCTCAGCCTAGGTCGGTGGAGTCGGCCCAGGGGGCGTGGTCGAGCAGGCCGGTGGAGAGGGGTGGTGTTGGGCCTGGGCGTCCGGTCAACGAAGGGGCGAGCGGGAAGTAGAGGAGGAACGACACGGCGGCGACCGACGGATTCCGGCGAGGGGACGGCGGCAGGCGGCGGAGATGGGCCTGGCTGGCGACGGGAATGGGTGAATCCGGCCCCTGGGCACCGGATCTAGCCGGATGACGGCACCACCGGGGTCGGCGGCAAGCGACGACGGCGTCTCGGCTCCCTGGCCACGGAGAGAGAGAGGTTACAGGAGAGAGAGAGAGACAGGAGCAAGGCGAACGCCAGGGGAAGCAGAGGTGGTACCTGGCGGCGGATCCGGTGGCGCTCGCCGGTGCGGGATCGCGGCAAGGTTGGGCGAAGGCGTGGGGGAGCTGGTGTAGCGGGCGACGGTGGCTCAGGCTGGTCGACTGGGCGGTGCTACGAGCGGACGAGCGGGCGCGCGGCGGTGCAGGATGCGGGCGCCTTGGGCCCAGATCGGCCCGGGGCGGGCCTGAGATGGGCTTCAGCAGGCCCTGCGGGAGGAGGAGGGAGGCAGGGGCGATGTGGCAGCGTAGGAGTGGTGGAGGCCGGTGGCTTCGGTGGCGCTAGCCAGTGGAGATGTGCCAAGTGGCGGAGGGGGCTTCGGCCGGCACGGAAATGTAGGTGGTCGGCGGCGCTGATGATTAGGGGCGCGGAAATGGAGGTGGAGGGGAAGGAATGACCAGATTTGGAAGGAGGGGTTTCCTTATATAGGCAGGGTTAGGGTTTGAGGGGTTAGGAGAGGTTTTTGGAGCCTCCGATCGCGATCCGACGGCTCCGGACGTGAGGAGGGGTAGGTTGGAGCTTGTGGGCTGTGCAGAAGGCCTCAGACTGAGACAAGAGAAGAGAGAGAGACCCGGCGTCTGTTTTTAGAGACCGAAAACGTCCGACGTTATAGACCGGCTATATTACCGCTATAGTTAATCGTTGGGGCATCAAACGAACTCCAATTGTGATGAAACTTGGCAGGCGGTCTACCTACACTATAACAAGACCGCACGCCAACTCTCATCCCATTCCGAGAACATTTTCCGGCCACTTATAAAATAATATTTCAGACATGCCGCGGGCGCGTGCAAGTGTGTCTGGGCTCAGAACGGACAACGGAAGGAACGATGAGACCGGGACTGATGCAAGTTTTGAAAACATGATGATGCAATGCACATGATGACATGATAAGATGCAACACGCAAGCAAATGACATGGCAACGACGGCGAATAACTAGACGACAACTGGCACATCGGTCTCGGGGCGTTACAACACTCCACCACTACGAGAGGATCTCGTCCCGAGATCTAGAATGGCACCGGAGGGACAATGGAAAGAAAGAGAAGAGGTAAAACTAAGTGCTTCTTTGACAAACGAGTGAGACCAAAGAAACTTGAAAAGGTTAAGCCATTTCGAGAAAAAGAATAACGGAGATGACAAATTTGAAAACACTCCGTTAGAAAAGAGGGACAAAGAACATTGCGAAAAACCTTGAGGTTGAAGGGCAAGATGTGTATTGAAACCACTCCGGTTAAAACAAGATAGAGAAGGATTAAGAATGATATAATTTGAGCAGCACTCCGTCTGAGAAGGGAGGCAAAACTTGGCAGAATGGGAAAAATTCGAAAAGCAGGCACGACACTCCGGTTAAAAGGATAAGGACGAAAAGAACACGATCCTAACAAAACAAGAAGATGGATTGCAGAGAGCAACATCACAATGCCTCTGGAACGAAAGAGTAGAGTAAAGATAATTGAGACAAACGAATGTAGAAGACAATGCCAACTTCTGCTACAAAAGAGCCTGAAAAGGCATCTTTAGGAGAAGGGTTGAACGAAGTTGTTGGAAAACCAACAACGAAAAGAATAAGTTTGATATGGTCTTATGGAGTACATCTCAAATTATGAGGTGACAACCTGCCACTCACGGGAAAAGAATTGTATTGATATGAACAAGGAGACGAGAAAGTATATCGCACCGGAAAGGATAAACTAACTTGAGTCATCTATGAGCACCATAATAGCAACAATCCTTAGGGAAGGCTTTAGGTGAACTATAACCCAAGATAACTCCAATGACGCGATTGATGGGTTTTAAATACCTCATTCTTAACAACATGTGAATCATGAGACATGAACTCAAATTATCAAGAATGACATAACACCCCCTCAACTGATACGGTAGAAGGAATTGCACTCCGGATTGCAAGATGAAGAATGCTTGAGCTTCTTAGAAAAGAATGTCGATGAACACTTCGAGAATGAATTAAATCCCTGATGAAACATCATGTAGAACCTTCATTAAGAACTCCGGTAATAAAAGAATTATCCAAAATAATTGAATGATGAAAAGAATAAGATTGAAGCCTCGCAATGATTTAGATAGAGATCTCCATGATAATATAATTGAAAGAGGTTGGACTCCGGGAAAAAGAGAAGATGAAACAAATGAAACCGAGAGTTTGAAGGGCCTCCGGAATAAGAATTAATCATTAGGATGAAACAAGAATAAGAATTATGTTATGCGTATCCTTCAATAATTTAAATTGATGACAAACAACGGATTGCAAACAACTTATTCCCCTTGGAAGGATTAACAGAGATATAGCGCAAACTTGAGAAGGTATTCAACGAACCACCGGTAGGATTGGAACAACGAATGAATTGATATGATAACCATGGAATAGAATCTTGAGCAAACCACCGTAAGAATTGAAAATGAACGAAGAAGAAAAATAAAGAAGCACCGGGAAGAATTAGAGAACAAATGAAGATACTTGAGGGGAATTTACATAAAAGAGAACGAAGAGATCACGAGCCGATTAAAGATCACTTGAGCAAAACACCGGTAAAATAGGAGAATGATCACTGAAGGCTGAGAATGAATAAATCAGAATTGATGGACTCCGGATGAACAAACTGAAAAGGCTCCTGAATTGCTCCGGATGGATAAAAAGAATTCTCACAATCGAACAATTGTGAGATGATGGCAACACGCTAGAATCACGAATCTTGAGGAGAGTGGAGCAAAATATGGAGGTAAAACTCTTCTTCGGTCTTCAAATCTCCGAGAATGACGACGAGAAACACCACCATGAATTATTTAGAAACTCCGGAAGAATCAAAACGAAGAGGTTGAGCCAATGATGAAAATAATTGTGAAAGATCTAGGAGATGGCATTTGACTGATGATAACTTATTCTTACGTCAAACTTTAAAAGGAATTTAGGATAGCTCCGGGAAAATAAGAAGAGTCAGGTAAGATCCTGGGAGAAGACCTGTGGGTTAGGGCCCACTCAAAAGATACACCATTGAAATGATTACTTGAAAAGAGAGATGCATCGGTTGAATTAAATGACTTGAATGAGGGAACATCCTCGAAAGAGCTTGAGCGAATGTAGAGTGGAAACACGAATCTTCAAGATATCTTCAGCACTCCGGAATAATAAATAGCGAGAAGTGGAATGATAATGAGGTGCACCGGCATGAGAGGGTATTTGAAATACGGAAAATAATATGATCAACACCGAAAGCTTGAATTGGAACCACCGGAGATGAAAAGAATTAAGGAAGATGACCTTGAGGCTCCATTAGAATCTTCATGAGAATCACCGTATAAGAACATTGACGGAAAAGGAAAGAAGAGGCCTCGCATCAATAAGATGGATACTTGATCAAGAAATCTGAATCCTTCAAGAAAACAAGGGTGGGTGGGTGGGAAAACACTGTTGAGAATGAAACGAACACTGTTGAGAAGAAATGATAGTTGATCTTGCTGATGTTGAAAGATCGGATCCACTTGAAGAGAAAACACGCCGGTGAAAAAGGATTGACAAGACAATCTTGATGATCAAGAAGGATTGGTATCCACATCGGAGTATGAGAACACCATTTTGGAAAGGTATGGAATCAACACTTGACATTGAAGCAACTTGAATACCACAACTCAAAACAAAACAAAGGATTGGCTTGCAGAATAAGCCGGAACAAACATATGATAGAGATTTCGTCCGAAGTTTTCGTGGTGGGGCCTACACGGGCTCGACCGTACAACACCATCATGTACAAGGTAGTGCACATGACATACGAAGCATCCCCGAGTCGGCATAGCCAAGGACTCTTTAAGACACAACGAGACCACTGTAAAACCGACCGTGAATAGGCGGACCACTAGACGTCGAACCCCAATTTCATATCATACATCTGTCGGAAAGATATCCTAAGAGCTACTTGAATTCCCACCTATAACTCCCGAAATTCTCTGGTTATGCAATCAGGTGTTGGGGATACAGGGGAAGCATAATATCTCACCCAAATCGAGCAAATCCTACATCCAGTTGAATCCATCCTTCAACACATAACCGAGAAAACTTTGGAAATCGTCTACCTCAACCTTCGAAAAGCATCCGTTATACGAGTTATGGCGATACTCCCGAACTCCCGCCCCAGTACTGGGTGGCGTCGAGGTTATCTCACCAACAACTGCATAAAAGAGATTTTCAATGTCGGCGTACTAAACTCAGGTATTCCAGAATTGCAATGATAAAATTATGACGACAACACCTCGGAGCTCAACTCCCCGGGACACTTCCACAAAACCCCTGACAGGAGGCACCAAGACAATGTTCTTGTCATAAAACCATCGGAACGATTCCAAGATACCCGCGTGATCCTAAAAAAATTTCAGTGAAATTTGAGAAGAGAAGAGTCAAAACTCTACGTCAGGATGCCTTACCAGAGCGATGAAGGGACTGAGGAGTAAAAAGAATTCCTAAACTGTCCGATATATAATTCCTAAATGACTCAAAACATTTTTCTAGACTCAACAACGGTTGCTAAAAACGATCAATCAGTGGGGGCTCCTAAGGTCGGGGAAGGCTCTGATTACTAACTTGTAACGCCCTCGATGTGGCTATATCTCCCACGTGTCGAAGCATGACTTAGAGGCATAACCGCATTGAAAGCAATGTCGCAAGTGAGGTAATCTTCACACAACCCATGTAATACATAAGGGAAAAAGTAACATAGTTGGCTTACAATCGCCACTTCACACAATACATGAATAAAACTTTACATCATCCGAATACAATCAAGGTCCGACTACGGAACCAAAATAAAAGAAGAACCCCAAATGCAACAAAGGTCCCCGATCGACCCCAACTGGGCTCCACTACTGACCAACTAGAACGAAACAACACAAAGGACAAGATCTTCATCGAGCTCCTCCTGAGCTTGGTTGCGTCATCTGCATGGACTCATCGGCACCTGCAAGCTGGTTTTGGAAGTATCTGTGAGCCACGGGGACTCAGCAATCTCACACCCTCGCGATCAAGACTATTTAAGCTTATGGGTAAGGTAAAAGGTATGAGGTGGAGCTGCAGCAAGCGACTAGCATATATGGTGGCTAACATACGCAAATGAGAGCGAGAAGGCAAAGCACGGTCGATAAAAGTAGGATCAAGAAGTGATCCTATAACAACCTACGTCAAGCATAACTCCAACACCGTGTTCACTTCCTGGACTCCGCCGAGAAGAGACCATCACGGTTACACACGCTGTTGATTCATTTTAATTAAGGTCAAGTTTAGGTTTTCTACAACCGGACGTTAACAAATCCCATCTACCCATAACCGCGGGCACGGCTTTCGAAAGTTCAAAACCCTGCAGGGGTGTCCAAACTTAGCCCATGACAAGCTCTCATGGTCAACGAAGGAATAGACCTGCTCCCAAGACATTCCGATCAGACTCGGTATCCCGGTACAACAAGACATTTCGATAGGGTAAAACTAAACCAGCAACACCGCCCGAATGTGCCGACAAATCCCGATAGGAGCTGCACATATCTCTTTCTCAGGGCACACCGGATCGTCCAAACTTCCGGTAGGCCAGCCCAGAGTTGCCCCTGGTGGCCACCGACGGCTGACAAGTTGGACCAACACTTAGAGGAGCACTGGCCCGGGGGGGGGGGGGGGGTAAAATAAAGATGACCCTTGAGTCCGCGAAACCCAAGGGAAAAAGAGGCTAGGTGGCGAATGGTAAAACCATTGTTGGGCATTGCTGGAAGAGCTTTACTTAAGGCGAACTGTCAAGGGGTTCCCATAATAGCCCAACCGCGTAAGGAACGCAAAATCCGGGAACATAACACCGATATGACGGAAACTAGGGTGGCAAGAGTGGAACAAAACACCAGGCATAGGGCCGAGCCTTCCACCCTTTACCAAGTGTATAGATGCATTAATTCAACAATATATATTGTGATATCCCAACAAGTAAACATGTTCCAACAAGGAACAAACTTCAACCTTCACCTGCAACTAACAACGCTATAAGAGGGGCTGAGCAAAGCGGTAACATAGCCAATCTACGGTTTGCTAGGACATGGTGGGTTAGAGGTTTGACATGGCAATTTGGGAGGCTTGAAAGCAAGTGGTAGGCATCATAACATTGGCATAGCAAAAGAGCGAGCATCTAGCGAAGCAAAGATAGTAGTGATTTCAAGGGTATGATCATCTTGCCTGAAATCCCGCAAGGGAGAAGAACGAGTCCATGAAGAAGACAAATGGACATAGACGAACGGGTCCTCACAAACACGACATTAACGGAACCAACCCGAAGAAGCAACACCAGAAAGAAGCAAACAACATAGTAAACAACCACCACAGAAGCATGGCATGATGCACAAACAAGTATGATGCATGTCCGGTTTAATGAAGCATGGCATGGCAAAGTGCACAAGCAACCCTACACATTAAGTGGAGCTCAATATGCAACGGGTTGCATATTGACGGAACACCACATGACTTATTTAGTTCGATCTTGTTTATGTACCCAACAATATTAAATGTTGTTAAACATGGCAAGAAGTGAAGCAAAGCAAAAATACCTATCTAGTCAAGTTTAAATGAGTCTGGGAACAACAAACAACAAATCCGGAAACTCCTCATGTGCATATATTAGGTTAGGTCCTGTTCTGCCCTAAACCATATTTTAGAGTTGTTTAACATGCAAGATGAGTGCACCATGTTAAACTAGGCAAAATTCTACCCCATTTACATATAAAGTTTATTAAATTTGGAGTTACGGTTATTTAGTTATGAATTAAAGCATTTTAACATGGCATAGGAGCAAAAATTAATCAAACAACATTTTAAACATTTTAAACATGGATGAAAGTTGGATATTATGAATCTAGACAAAATTCTAAGCAAGTTTCATATATAAATAATTTTAAACCGATGCACGGATGATGAGTTATTAAATGTATGAAGTGTAGGGGCTATTTTGTAAAAAAACTGCAGTCTCAGGAAAAATGGACAAATTCGCAGCGCACAGAAAAAAATAACTATGGGCTGAATCTGAGAAGAACTGGGCTGCTAACCATGGGCCACGGCCCGGTCTGCGAGGGAAGCTGGCGGCGGCCTAGCGGTCAGGCCGGCTTAGGCGCGCCGGGCCTAAGGTCGGGGCTTGACGCTGCGTTGCGCTGCTCACCTAGCTGGGCTCAGCCCAGGTCGGTGGAGGCAGCCCAAGGGGCATGGTCGAGCAGGCCGGTGGAGAGGGGTGGTGTTGGGCCTGGGCGTCCAGTCAACGAAGGGGCGAGCGGGAAGCAGAGGAGGAACGACACGGCGACGACCGACGGATTCCAGCGAGGGGACGGCGGCAGGCGGCGGAGATGGGCCCGGCTGGCAACGGGAATGGGTGGATCCGGCCCCTAGGCACCGGATCTGGCTGGATGACTGCACCACCGGGGTCGGCGGCAAGCGACGACGGCGGCTCGGCTCCTTGGCCACAAAGAGAGAGAGAGAGAGAGGTTACAAGAGAGAGAGACAGGAGCAGGGCGAATGCCAGGGGAAGTAGAGGTGGTACCTGGCGGCGGATCCGGTGGCGCTCGCCGGTGCGGGATCGCGGCAAGGTTGGGCGGAGGCGTGGGGGAGCTGGTGTAGTGGGCGATGGTGGCTCAGGCTGGTCGACTGGGCGGCGCTACGAGCGGACGAGCGGGCGCGCGGCGGTGTAGGACGCGGGCGCCTCGGGCCCAAATCGGCTCGGGGCGGGCCTGAGATGGGCTTTAGCGGGCCCTGCGGGAGGAGGAGTGAGGCAGGGGTGATGTGGCAGTGTAGGAGTGGTGGAGGCCGGTGGCTTCGGTGGCGCTAGCCAGTGGAGATGTGCCAAGTGGCGGAGGGGACTTCGGCCGGCACGGAAATGTAGGTGGTTGGCGGCGCTGATGATTAGGGGCGCAGAAATGGAGGTGGAGGGGAAGGAATGACCAGATTTGGAAGGAGGGGTTTCCTTATATAGGCAGGGTTAGGGTTTGAGGGGTTAGGAGAGGTTTTTGGAGCCTCTGATCGCGATCTGACGGCTCCGGACGCGAGGAGGGGTAGGTTGGAGCTTGTGGGTTGTGCAGAAGGCCTCAGACTAAGACGAGAGAAGAGAGAGAGACCCTGTGTCTGTTTCCAGAGACCGAAAACGTCCGACGTTATAGATCGGCTATATTACCGCTATAGTTAATCGTTGGGGCATCAAACGAACTCCGATTGTGATGAAACTTGGCAGGCGGTCTACCTACACTATAACAAGACCGCACGCCAACTCTCATCCCATTCCGAGAACATTTTCCGGCCACTTATAAAATAATATTTCGGACATGCCGTGGGCGCGTGCAAGTGTGTCTGGGCTCAGAACGGACAACGGAAGGAATGAGGAGACCGGGACTGATGCATGTTTTGAAAACATGATGATGAAATGCACATGATGACATGATAAGATGCAACACGCAAGCAAATGACATGGCAACGACGGCGAATAACTGGACGACAACTGGCACATCGGTCTCGGGGCGTTACATGTGCCCCCATCTAGGGTTCCCTCCCTAGGGGTGGCGGCAGCCCCAAAACCCATCTAGGGTGGCGGCCAAGGGGGGAGAGAGGGGGGCGCACCTAGGATGGGCCATAAGGCCCATCTAGACCTAGGGTTTGCCCCCTCCCACTCTCCCTTGCGCCTTGGGCCTTGGTGGGGGGGCGCACCAACCCACCTGGGGCTGGTCCCCTCCCACACTTGGCCCACGCAGCCTTCTAGGGCTGGTGGCCCCACCTGGTGGACCCCCGGGACTCTCCCGGTGGTCCCGCTACGTTACCGATAGCACCCGAAACTTTTCCGGTGACCAAAACGGGACTTCTCATATATAAATCTTTACCTCCGGACCATTCTGGAACTCCTCGTGACGTCCGGGATCTCATCCGAGACTCCGAACAACATTAGGTAACCGCGTACATACTTTCCCTATAACCCTAGCATCATCGAACCTTAAGTGTGTAGACCCTACGGGCTCGGGAGTCATGCAGACATGGCCGAGACAACTCTCCGGTCAATAACCAACATCGGGATCTGGATACCCATGTTGGTTCCCACATGCTCCACGATGATCTCATCGGATGAACCACGATGTCAAGGATTCAATCAATCCCGTATATAATTCCCTTTGTCTATCGGTACGATACTTGGCCGAGATTCGATCGTCGGTATCCTGATACCTTGTTCAATCTCATTACCGGCAAGTCTCTTTACTCGTTCCGTAACACATCATCCCGTGATCAACTCCTTGGTCACATTGTGCACATTATGATGATGTCCTACCGAGTGGGCCCAGAGATACCTCTCCGTTACACGGAGTGACAAATCCCAGTCTCGATTCGTGCCAACCCAACAGACACTTTCGGAGATACCCGTAGTGCACCTTTATAGCCACCCAGTTACATTGTGATGTTTGGCACACCCAAAGCACTCCTATGGTATCCGGGAGTTTCACAATCTCATGGTCTAAGGAAATCATACTTGACATTAGAAAAGCTTTAGCATACGAACTACACGATCTTGTGCTAGGCTTAGGATTGGGTCTTGTCCATCACATCATTCTCCTAATGATGTGATCCCGTTATCAACGACATCCAATGTCCATTGTCAGGAAACATAACCATCTATTGATCAACGAGCTAGTCAACTAGAGGCTTACTAGGGACATGGTGTTGTCTATGTATCCACACATGTATCTGAGTTTCCTATCAATACAATTCTAGCATGGATAATAAATGATTATCATGAACAATGAAATATAATAATAACTAATTTATTATTGCCTCTAGGGCATATTTCCAATAGTTCAAGTTGGATAGCCAAGATGATGCATCCAGACAAGCTTGCACACATGTTTTCAAGTCTGCTCTGCGACAGTATCGGTATAACTTGAGGAAGACTCACTTTGAAGGCAAGGCTAACAGTGAACTTGCCCAAACATCTCCAGTGGAAAATATATCTGATGAAGACTGGAGGGGCCTCGTTAAACACTCGTCCGACCCGAAGTATCAGGTACATTATATATATATGTCATCAGATCACATGTTGAAGTCCTATTTATGCATGTGCCACACAAATCTATCTTCTTGTAGGTGAACTGTTCAAAGAACAAGTCCAACCGTACGAAAGTGAAATTCCAACAGACGACAGGATCTCGTAGCTATATTGCACACTGCAAGGCTCTTGTAATTAGCTGCTGTTTCACTCTTTTCGCTGTACCATATTATCAGATCTATATTAACTTGTTCCGAATGCAGAGGAGAGCCCGCAAGGACCAAAAAGTACCTGCACCAAATGCTGTGGAAATTTTCAAGGACTATCACACCAGCAAGAAGAAGGGCATGACTACACCAGTCAAAGCCGCTGTTGTAAGTCCTTAATCCTCATGCCTTTTAACTACTACTTACTCTGACTTGTGCCTTGAACTGCATGGTTTGCAGCCAATGTCTATTACTCTTTTCAATTTTATACCCAATTGTCTTAGCGTATCATTTCACCTTACAAGGTTTAAAAGAGAGGAGTGATGTTCCTTTGATCTTGACCCGTAATCTAGTTCCGTGCTGGACTTGCCCACACAACGTTACAATTTCCTGTTTGTCTGTTCTCAGTTGTTTTGTGATATGAATGACGTCATACTATGCTTACCGTATTATAAACTTCGTCTCTTTATCCTTAGCCCTCAATACAATGTGAAGAAATAGACAATACATTAGCGATGGTACATGGTCATATGTTTGGAACCTGGTTTTATTATGTACTTTGCAATAAAATACAACTAATATTTTACATGGGTTCACCAGAATAAGTTCTGTATATAGACCAAAGCTATTTTGTTTGGTTGTGCTGCCTCCTTAATATCTTCTGTTCTAGTACTATTAATGTAAAACCTCAACTTTTCAGCAAGCTATGGAAAAAATGGTGGAACCGCCACCTTCTGAAGGTGGCGAGGCAACTATAACCTCAATGTCAGCTCTTGCTGCAGTGGGTCAGTACATGTCCACTAACAGTGCCAAAAACACGTTCCTGCGTAATACTTGGTTGGTTGTTAAGGCAATATCGTCCAAACTGCCTCATGATCAAGATATGCAAGCTCAAAGGAATGTTGTAGCTGCGCTCCAGACACAAGTCCATTCCCTAACAGAGACCCTTTGTGAAACAAGGAGAAACATTGCTCAATGTCGTCGAGATATGCATGGTTTTGAAACCATACTATCAGACATTTGCTATGTTGTTTAGGAGCCTAGGGGAAATGAAGGCGAGGGTTATGGTTCTCCATCGGACAATACAACATGAAAACGTAACAGTCAGGTCAAATGAACTGAGTGTCGTGGTTCTAACTCTGACAGTGATGTAGGGGGGTAAGTATGGAGAGGCTAGATCTCAGCTATTGGGAAGTTGTAAACACACCAAGATGTACGAGTTCGGGCCCTTCGCGGAGGAAGTAACAGCCCTACGTCTCGGTGCCCGGAGGTGGTCGATTGGATTACTCGCGTGTGAATAATTGGGGTGCGAACCCTTCATACCGAGGAGGGGGGTGGCTTATATAGAGTTCGCCGGCCCCCTCCTGCCCTCAGTAATGCAGGTTTTAAGGTACATTTAAGGTCAGGCGTTACTGGTAACGCTCCTAATAAAGTGCTATAATGACCATAAAGACTACTTAACAGCTGACCATTTGCCTGCGGAGCGACTATAGGTCTCCTGGCGGTCGAGTGGTTGGCTTCATGGTCGAGTGATAGCTTCCTGGTCGAGTGTCTTCAGTCCGTCGAGTGGGATACCTTCAAGTCGATTGAAAGGTGACTTCTCCTAGGGGTGTCCTAGGGTAGGACTCTTGGTCAGGTCCGTGTCCCTACCCTAGGTACATGTCTTCATCATTAGCCCCCAAAATGGATCGAGGTTAGAGTGGGGAAAGAGTTGGAGATCTTTCCGACTGGTTCTTTGGGCTACGTGAGCGCCTCGTGTTGGGTCAATCGTCACGGATGGCCTTGCCAACCTTTTTCAGTCGCCTTGATCCATTCCAGGCCTTTCGTCGAGTGAATTTCTTTGTTTGTGACATACTGAGCGCCGCGCGATCGGGGTCTTCTGTTTTGACAAGTTGTTTTGTGGCCCGCGGATGTCGCAGGATTCGGATTTTGGGAAGCGCGCGGGACGGGAGCGGCCGCAGTAATCGGAAGCGATAAAGCGGAAGCTCCTCGATCCCCGCGTCGCCTTTTTCGCCACGTACTGCGCGCGCGTCTGCTGCGGGATTTGACTGGATAGCCTGGGCCTACCAGTCAGCCACTCGGAAGCGGTCCCTTATAAATCGCCGGCTCGGGGTTTCCAAGCAGTGCGCTCTCTTCTCCTCCTTTCTTCCGCCTCTCCCCTTCGCAAGTCCTTCCGCCACCTCCGTTCCCGCCCCAGCGCAGCAGGCCCGTGCGAGACTTCGCCGGCGACGATGACGAAGAGCAAGACCTCCGCTCTGGAGCGCGCGAAGAAGGCGGCAGCGAGGGGGAAAGGGAAGAGGTCAGCTCGGGGCGGATCTTCCTCTAGGACCGCTCTGCCCAAAGGTTGGATCCAGGGCGACTGGATGCCGTCGGTGCTCCGGCAAGAGGATCTCGACGACATGGTCGAGGGGGGAGTCATTCCCCACCAAGCCGCGCGTCTTCCGGGGGGAGAGATCGAACCTCAACCCCGCGACGGTGAGTGCGTGCTCCTAGCCACCCACATCGACCGAGGGTTTTCTCTGCCGCCCCATCCTTTTTTCTGGAGCTTCTTGAACTTCTTCGGAGCGCAGCTCCGCCACTTCACTCCTAACTCCATTGTCTACCTTGTCGCTTTCATTTCCATGTGTGAGGCTTTCTTGGGTTGCCGCCCCCATTGGGGACTTTTCAAACACATCTTTACTTGCCGTTCTCAATCGGTCAAGAATGCCAAGTCGAGTGACGAGAGGACGCAGGTGATCCAGTTGTGCGGGGCTTGGCGATCCAGGCGAGGGGGAAGAGCTATTTTCCATCCATTACTTTCCCGGAGTCGGTCCGTGGTTGGCAGTCGACCTGGTTCTACTGTCAGGACCAGGCGACCCCAGGACAGTCGACCGGTCTTCCTCCTTTCTCCCTCGACCGAGCTGAAAAACCCGCTTCTCTGAAAGTGATGCTGGAGGAGAGGGCCCAAGTCAAAGTGCTGGCCGGTCGAGTGGTCGAGCTTGTCCATGAGGGTGTGACTGGGATGGACCTACTGGAGGTCTTCCTCCAGAGGCGCATCCAACCGCTCCAGGCCCGAGACCACCCGATGTGGTTGTATTCTGGCCTTGATGACACCACTCGGATCCACCCGGAGGAGGTCATCGACGAGATGCTGGAGGGGTGGCTGTCGAGCATCACGGGGAACAAAGACAACCCCCGAGGAGCTAGGAGGGTAACTCCACTCGACAACTTGTATGAATTGGACCAGGTATGTCTTGTTCTTTGCATTCTGACTGAAAATGCTCCCGACTGAAATCTTGTTTTCTGCATTGGTCTTCTTGAGTTGGTCGATCGACTTTCGTCTTGTCTATTGTTTTCCAGGCGACCACCGAGATGTACTCGACGCCCAACGGGGCTCAGGGGCCAACTGAGGAAGGGGAGGCGAGCGGAGGTGAGAGCGGGGACGACCAAGGCGAGTGGGAGTCCGACGGTGAAGGAGAGGGAGATGACAATGTCGACTCTAGCGAAGAGGAGGAGGAGGAGGAGGTCGAACCCCCTCGCCCAGAGGGGCGGTCCAAGCACACACACGACCCAGCGCGGGAACGTGGCAAGGCGACTGCTTCTGTTGGGCAGTCGTCGAAACACCCTCGGACCTCTTCTCCTACGCCGACTGGGAAGGTCCCCAAGCTCCCACGCACGACGCTGTCCAAGCCGCCCAAGGCTCTACCCAAGATGAAGATAGCTGTCCCTACCATTTCTGGGTAATAATAAACTTGTTTTCCTTCGTCGACCATGGACAGATCCTTGGTCGATTCATTGAGCCAACCGACTGACTTTCGAGTTTTGCAGTGCTGCTACTTCTGAGGTCTCCGCCAAGGGTGACGACCAAGAGATGGAGGATGCTGTTACCTCCAACCCTGGTACGATTACTGACGTTCTGTATTGAGTCGACTGATCATTTACTGCAACTCTGGTCGATTGAACTGTTCCTTTGTAGCCCCTCCTCATGTTATCGACCTCCCGGATGACGACGACAACGGTCCGTTGAGAGTGAGGAGGCACAAGAGGGCGTCGGCTGACAAGACCCCCCAATCCGCTCCGGCGTCCGAGGCCGTGGCTCGGGATGGTGGTGACCCCGCTCAGGCTTCTGTGACCTTCGTCGTTCCTCTGGCGAGTGCGCGGCCCTCGTCGTCGACTGCGGATCCGTCTTCACTTTTTGCCGCATACCCCGTCCCTGAGGACCAAGCGGCTGCTGCAAAGGAGGCTATACGCCAGGCGGGGATCATGATGGAGCAAGTGAAGACGGCTCGGGAGGCCAGCCAAGCAGCCTATGACGCGAGTTCGGCTCTTCAGAGCAACGTCCAGGTCGGTCGACTCAACACTTGGTCTGTTATGATATGCTGTTTGAAGAGTCTCTTTTCCGAAGATCTTTTGGTACACCCATTGGGTGTGTCTGCCAATCTTGGACGAGTGGGGGCACGCTAAGTGCACCCACTGGGTGTAGTCCTCGAGACTATGGTGGACTGCTGGCAGTCGACTGTAGTCTTTACATTGTGTTGATGTAGCTGTATTTCTTCACTCGGTTTGGTCGGGCCAGGTCGAGTGGAACTGTGTCCGGTCGACTGTGGGCAGTCGACTTTTTCTCTTTTTTTTTCAAACCAGTGGGTGCACTCAGCGTGCCCCCACTGGGTGTAGTCCCCGAGACTACTATCGAATGTTTTTGATTCGGCTGTGGTCTTAGAAACGTCATCATTGTCTCTTAGTTACTCGGAAGCAACTTATCTTGGACGTCTATCGACTGATTTTTCTTTTTACAGAAATCTTGCGAACTTGTAGCTCGCTATACTGCGTTGGAGAATCAGCAGATCCAGCTCAACCTTAACTTGAAGCTTGCTCAGGAGAATTTGAAGAAGGCGCAAGAAGAAGCAAAAGGTATGGCTGGTGAGGTTCTCCATTCTTAACGGGCGGCTTTTCTTTCTTGTCCAATCTTTATGTTGGTCCCACTCGACGCGCCACAGGTAAACTGGAGGAAGCTCTAAAGAAGAAGGACCAAGACCTTGCAGAGGCACAAAAGGAGGCCTCGAGCAAAACGAAGCTCACGGAAGAGAAACTGGCTTCGGTCGAAACTCTTGAATAGGAGAACTCCAGACCGAAAGCTGCTCTCAAGACAGCTAATCGAGATGCCAGTCGACTGAAGAAGGAGAAGATGGCTCTGCACGACAAGGCGGGCGAGCTGGCGGGGAAGGCAAAAGATCTGGAGGCTTATCTCGGAGGACTCGCCAAGAAGCTGTTCGTCATGCTCGAAGGTAATTATCCCAACCCGGTTGTCTTGTAGTTGCCGAGCCCGCGTACGGCCACTGTCTTATTCTTGAATCGTGTTTGCAGAATTCTGCCAGAACTTTGAAGAGGAGACCAGTCGAGTGGAGCCAAGCTTGGACCCTGTTAACTCTCTTGTGAAGGACGAGGCTGCAATGAACGTGCTCCGTCTGGAGTCTCGTACTGCTAGCGTCGTTGACTATCTGGCTCGGCTGAAAGTCGCGATGTCGCGGATCGACACATCACTCTGGCCTGGGATGATGCTTCAGAACGACCTCGAGTCTCTGATGGCTCAACTTAACGAAGTCCCAGACCGAGTGGCAGAATGGAAGAAATCTTCTGCTAGATGTGGTGCTGATGTCGCTCTGTCTCTGGTCCGCGTCCATTGCAAGGAGGCGCGAGAAGAAAAGCTGGCAGCCATCCAAGTTGCAAATACCAGGAAGCACAGCTTTCAAGACTTCATGGAGACTTTCATCGCCGCTGCCACCCGTATCGCCGACGGGATCGACTTGGATGAGTTCGTCGCCCCTTCCAGTCCTCCTCCTGAGGAGTGAAAAACTTTAAATTTACCTCGGAATGCCAAGTGGATTTGTAACCGTTAAACTCTGCCTTAAATTTGCCTTGGGATGCCGAGTGGACTTGTAACAGTTAAACTTTGCCGAGCCGAGGGCTCGAGTACTTTGAGGTCTAGGACCTTTTAGGCTTTATCCCAAAATTGATTTCTCGTTGGGCATCTTCATGGTTTGATTCGTCGAGTGGAACTTGATCTTCACTCGGAATGACCTTGTATTTGCGGTGCAATTCTAAAGGGGGAGTTAGCAGTCGACTCGCGGATTGGGTCGAGTCTTGTACTTAGGCGAGCACTGGGCTGCAGCTAAGCCCCCGAGTGGGAGGTTTGCTCTCCACTCGGTAGGATTTTTAAACACTTAGGTGAGCACTGGGCTGCAGCTAAGCCCCCGAGTGGGAGGTTTGCTCTCCACTCGGTAGGATTTTTTTCAACACTTAGGCGAGCACTGGGCTGCAGCTAAGCCCCCGAGTGGGAGGTTTGCTCTCCACTCGGTAGGATTTTTTCAAACTTAGGCGAGTGCCGGACTACAGCTAAGTCTCTAGGTGAGAGAACTTAGGCGAGTGCTGCACTGCAGCTAAGCCCCCGAGTGGGAGGATCGCTCTCCACTCGGTAGGATTTTTTCAAACTTAGGCGAGTGCCAGACCGCAGCTAAGGCTCTAAGTGAGAGAACTTAGGCGAGTGCTGGACTGCAGTTAAGCCCCCGAGTGGGAGGATCGCTCTCCACTCGGTAGGTTTTTTCAAACTTAGGCGAGTGCCGGACCGCAGCTAAGTCTCTAAGTGAGAGAACTTAGGCGAGTGCTGGACTGCAGCTAAGCCCCCGAGTGGGAGGATCGCTCTCCACTCGGTAGGATTTTTTCAAACTTAGGCGAGTGCCGGACCGCAGCTAAGTCTCTAAGTGAGAGAACTTAGGCGAGTGCTGGACTGCAGCTAAGCCCCCGAGTGGGAGGATCACTCTCCACTCGGTAGGATTTTTTCAAACTTAGGCGAGTGCCGGACTGCAGCTAAGCCCCCGAGTGGGAGGATCGCTCTCCAGTCGGTAGGATTTTTAAACACTTAGGCGAGCACTAGGCTGCAGCTAAGCCCCCGAGTGGGAGGTTTGCTCTCCACTCGGTAGGATTTTTTCAAACTTAGGCGAAACGGATTCGCAGCTAAGTCACCCGCTGGGGGATTTCGTATGTAAACAAAAGTGACAACAATTAATGGAACACTCTTGCCTTTTATAAAAACAAACTGCAGGAATTTTTCTCATTACATCTCGTCCAAGGGAGAGCTCAAGTGTAAAAGGGGCGGAGTAGTTCCGCATTCCAAGCTCGTGGCTCGTCGATCTGGCGATCAACATTGTAGAGGTGATACGCTCCATTGTGGAGGACTCTGGTGATGATGAAGGGGCCTTCCCAAGTAGGAGCAAGCTTGTGTGGTTTCTGTTGATCCACTCGGAGGACCAAATCTCCTTCTTGGAAGGCTCGACTCTTCACATTCCGGGCGTGGAATCGACGCAAGTCTTGCTGATAAATGGTCGATCTGATCATGGCCATCTCCCTCTCTTCTTCTAGGAGGTCGACTGCGTCTTGCCGGGCCTGTTCTGCTTCATCTTCGGTGTAAAGCTCGACTCGGGGCGCGTTGTGAAGAAGATCACTTGGCAGAACCGCTTCGGCTCCATAAACCAGAAAGAATGGAGTTCTTCCAGTCGACCGGTTAGGGGTGGTCCTCAATCCCCACAGAACTGACGGAAGCTCGTCGACCCAAGCACCTGCCGCGTGCTTGAGATCACGCATCAGTCGAGGCTTTAGTCCTTTGAGAATCAGACCATTTGCTCTCTCAGCTTGTCCATTCGACTGAGGATGCGCGACCGACGCGTAGTCGACTCGTGTGCCTTGAGAGGCGCAAAAAGCTCTGAACTTGTCTGAATTGAAGTTTGACCCATTGTCAGTGATGATGCTATGCGGGACCCCATACCTGAATATCAACTCTCTGATGAAATCGATAGCAGTGCTAGCGTCAAGATTTTTGATAGGCTTGGCTTCAATCCATTTGGTGAACTTGTCGACTGCCACAAGCACATGCGTGAATCTGCTCCTGCCTGTTCTCAGTGGACCGACCATGTCCAGTCCCCAGACAGCAAAGGGCCAGACGAGTGGAATGCTCTTCAGGGCTGATGCAGGCTTGCGTGACATGTTGGAGTAGAACTGGCAGCCTCCACACTTGTCGACTATCTCTTTTGCCATCTCATTTGCTCTAGGCCAGTAAAATCCCGCTCGGTATGCTTTAGCCACAATGGTCCGAGAGGACGCATGGTGGCCACAGGTCCCCGAGTGGATATCATCAAGGATTATCCGACCTTCTTCTGGTGTTATGCACTTCTGACCGATTCCAGTCGCGCTTTCTCTATACAACTGCCCCTTTATGACTGTGAAGCCCTTGGATCGGCGGACGATCTGTCGAGCCTCTTCCTCGTCCTCTGGGAGCTCTTTCCTTAGGATATACGCGATGTACGGTATCGTCCAGTCGGGAGTGATTGCCAAGACTTCCATGATTAGGTCGACCACAGCAGGAACTTCGACTTCAGTCGGATCTGTGGCACTTTTCGGTTGTGGGGCTTCTTCTGTGAAAGGATCCTCCTGGACTGACGGCGAGCGGATGTGCTCCAAAAACACATTGCTGGGAATGGCTTCTCTCTTGGAGCCTATCTTTGCCAGATCATCAGCTGCTTGATTTTTCAGTCGGGGGATGTGATGAAGCTCTAACCCCTCGAATTTCTTTTCTAGCTTTCTCACTGCATTGCAATAACCAGTCATAGCCGGACTTCTGACGTCCCACTCCTTCATCACCTGATTAACCACCAAATCTGAGTCGCCATAGACCATGAGGCGACGGACGCCGAGTGAAATGGCCATGCGCAACCCATACAAAAGTGCTTCATACTCTGCTTCATTATTGGAGGAATCGAAGTGAATCTGGAGAACATATCTGAGCTTATCTCCTCGGGGGGAGACTAGAACTACCCCAGCACCGGAACCATTCAGCATCTTAGATCCATCGAAGAACATGGTCCAGTGCTCCGAGTGAACTTGAGTCGGAAGTTGCTGTTCAATCCACTCGGCGATGAAATCTGCGATTGCTTGGGACTTGATAGCCTTCTTTGCTTCAAACTTGATATCTAAGGGAAGGAGTTCAATCGCCCACTTGGCCACTCGACCAGTTGCATCTCTGTTGTGCAGAATCTCTGACAGTGGGGCGTCGCTGACGACTGTAATGGAGTGGTTAGAGAAGTAATGTGCAACCTTCTTCGTGGTCATGTAAATCCCATATACAAGCTTCTGGTAGTGAGGGTATCTTTGTTTTGAAGGGGTCAAAACTTCAGACAGATAATAGACTGGGCGCTGAACTCTGAAGGCCTTTCCTTCTTCTTCCCACTCGACCGTAAGTACTATACTGACAACTTGTCCTGTGGCTGCAATGTAAAGCAGCAGAGGCTCTTTGCTGATTGGGGCAGCAAGCACCGACTGGGTGGTGAGCAGAGCTTTGAGCTCTGCAAATGCTGCGTCAGCTTCTGGAGTCCACTCGAACTTGTCAGACTTCTTCATTAGTCGGTAAAGAGGCAACGCCTTTTCACCGAGACGAGAAATGAATCGACTTAGAGCGGCCAAGCAGCCTGTAAGCTTTTGGACATCGTGCACGCGTACAGGACGCTTCATCCGGAGTATGGTGCCAACCTTTTCAGGATTGGCATCGATCCCCCGTTCGGAAACGAGAAAACCGAGTAACTTTCCACCTGGAACTCCGAACATGCACTTTGATGGATTGAGCTTGATATCATACCTCCTGAGGTTGGCAAAAGTTTCAGCAAGGTCAGCCTGCAGGTTGGAACCTTTCCGTGACTTGACCACAATATCATCCATGTATGCCTCCACATTCCGACTGATTTGAGTGAGTAGACACTTCTGAATCATTCTCATGAACGTGGCTCTGGCGTTCTTGAGGCCGAACGGCATGGTGACGTAACAGAAGCATCCGAATGGAGTGATGAAAGTTGTTTTGATCTCGTCGGGTCCATACAGACGGATCTGATGGTACCCTGAATAAGCATCTAGAAAAGACAAATGCTCACATCCCGCAGTCGAGTCCACTATCTGGTCAATGCGGGGGAGAGGGAAATGATCTTTCGGGCAGGCCCGATTGATATGTTTGAAATCAATGCACATGCGAAGTGACTTGTCCTTCTTAGGGACCATGACGACATTGGCGAGCCACTCGGAGTGGTAAATCTCTCGGATGAACTCCGCTGCTAAGAGCCGAGCCACCTCCTCGCCAATGGCTTTCCTCTTCTGGACGGTGGACCGTCGAAGATGTTCTTTCACAGGCTTGAACTTCGGGTCAACTCATAGACGATGCTCAGCCAGCCCCCTGGGAACTCCAGGCATGTCAGAAGGCTTCCATGCGAAGACGTCCCAGTTCTCACGGAGGAACTGGATGAGCGCTTCTTCCTATTTGGAGTCGAGCGTCGTCGAGATGTGAGTCGGAGCAGCGTCGGGGTCGGTCGGGTGAATGTGAGCTGTCTTTGTTTCGCTGGACGACTGAAAAGCTGACTCTGAAGCAGGTTTCTTGGCCCGTAGCAATTCACTCGGATCGGCAGTCTTTTGGTACTCTTGCAGCTCGACCACTGCCATCTGAGCATCTGCAATCTTTGAGCCTTTCTGAAAGCACTCTTCTACCTTCTTCCGATTGCGTGTAACAGTGATTACCCCTTTAGGGCCAGGCATCTTCAGTTTGAGGTACACGTAACATGGTCGAGCCATGAAGCGTGCGTAAGCTGGCCTGCCCAAAATGGCATGATAAGCACTTTGGAAGTCCACAACCTCGAATGTCAACTTTTCCTTGCGGTAATTCTTTGAATCACCGAAAACCACATCAAGAGCAATCTGGCCGAGTGATTCGGCTTTCTTGCCAGGAATGACTCCGTGGAAGCTCATGTTACTGGTACTCAGTCTGGACATCGGAATGCCCATTCCTTTCAAAGTTTCAGACCACTGCCACCATCCATCAAGACTTTGGTCAGTCGAGTGCCTTCGACAATTGGATCGACCACCAACGCTTGCCTCCCAGGGGTGGCAATGTGCGTAGGGTGATCAGACTGGTCGAACGTGATGGCAGTCTGAGACCACTTCAGATAACTGGGTGTTGCCGGAGCAACCATATTCACCTCACGGTTGATGACTTTCAGTCGACTTTTGCTTTCGACATCAGCAAAAAATCATCAGGGTGGAATTGATTTGGGGGTATCCATCGTCGCTATCTTCCTTGTCCTCGACTCTGTCTGACTCTTTTTCCTTATCCTTGGACTGTTTGCCTTGAAACTGCTGGATTAGGAGCCGGCACTGTCGAGTGGTATGCTTTGGGTAAATGAAATTACCCTCTTCATCTTTCTTGGTGTGGATGTGACACGGCAGGTCCAAAACATCGTTTCCATCCTGATCCTTGACTTTCTTGGGCTTCCAGGTGCCCTTGGGTTTTCCCTTGAAGTTTCCCTGGACTACGGCCAGGGCCTCCCCAGGAGCGGCCGGCTCGGCCTTCCGCTTTTGTTTCCGACTGGAATTTCCTCCGGTTTCTTGGGCGACTGCCTTGTGCTTGCCACTCCGGAGTCGGTCCTCGTCTTCACCATTAGCGTACTTGGTGGAAATCTCCATCATCCGATTCAGAGACATCTCTCCAGTTCGACCGAACTTCAGATTCAACTCTCTGTATTTAACGCCTTCCTTGAAGGCACAAACTGCTTGATGGTCTGGCACATTCTCAACCGAGTGATGCAGTGTGATCCACCTCTGGATGTATTCCCTCAGGGTTTCATTCGGCTTCTGCACGCAAGACCGCAACTCTGTAAGGCCTGCAGGTCACTTGCATGTTCCTTCAAAGGTTGTGATAAACACTCGGGAGAGATCCTCCCAAGTGTAAATGCTGCTGGGTGCCAACTGATTTAGCCACGCTCTGGCTGAGCCCTCTAACATGAGAGGTAAATGCTTCATGGCCACCTCATCATTGCCACCGCCAATCTGTACAGCCACTCGGTAATCTTCGAGCCAAGTGTCAGGCTTAGATTCACCGGTGAACTTGCTGATTCCAGTCGCCAGCCTGAAATTGGGAGGAATCACTGCGGCTCTGATGGCTCGACTGAAACACTCTGGCCCTGAAGCATGTACTCTGCTGCTGGCGGGCGCATCTCTATTCTGGCCTCCCCGATGAGCCCTGTTCCTGTCAACCAAGCCTTGAACGAGGACAGATCTCGCGTCAAAGCCTGGGTCCCTGGGGTCGACGGGAACCCTCTGCCCAACGCTATGAGGGCGCATGTCATCTCGATGTCGAGGCGCATATGACCCACTCCTCGGGGGAGGGGTTGGCACTCGACGTCGATCATCACGATCGGATCGGTGATCATACTGCTCGTTCCTTCTGTACTGATCATGCCGGTCGCCACGTCCCTCACGCCTCGGGGTCGACCGCGGGCTGTGAGCCGACTGGACCATATCGGTTGCAACGGATCGACTCTGGATCCTATTCCGTGACTGAGAAACAGCGGAATTCTGGTTTTCCGCCGCCCGGAGCAACGCTCTGATCTGTAACAAGCCCCTGCCAGCCTCCGACTGGGAGGGCTGAATTGATTCTACTATACGGGCTGCAGCGGCCAAATTCTGAACTGGGGTTCGATATACCTGCGTCGGCGGGAAGAGCTGGCGTCGACTGGACTCGGGAGCGCGCTGATGCGCTCGCTCGTCGAGTGCTCGCTGGAGATTCTCCAGTCGAGTGCGCTCGACCAAATTAGCCAAACGCGCGTCCTCCAAGGCCCGGGCCTCGTGGGATTCTCCGACGATAGGGGTGCGGAGGGTGTCCGTGTTCCGGCGGCGAAGCTCCCCTCGCTGTGATGACGTGAGGTTCGGGGAGATACTCATCGTGGGGATGCGACGAGCCGCCCCCACCCGCGCCCCCATCAGCGCGAGGGAAACTAGGAGGACTGTGCGTTCCATCGACCACCAGGATCTCAGCCGCTGGGTCGCTGCTGTCGCACTCGGATGCGGTCTCCGCGGAGCCAGTCGACATGTCGAACAGGCCGCAGAGGGATTCGTCGGGCTCGATTGCCGCGACTTGCGGGGTGGCCGACTGGTGAGCCACGACATACCTCACCCACCTCTGAAGTCTTGACCGACCGGAGCGCTTGTGCCGGTGGGATACAGGGGCCGACCGATACTGGGTCGACGGCTGCCGCAGGAGGACGCCATGAACTAATGCACGGAAATGCGTCGCACCGCGGACGGGGAGCGCGTCGACGTCGAGTGGCGCCTCTTGAAGCCAGGCGGAGTCGTCGGCGATGAACGTGAGCGCGCCGAGACGGATCTCGCGGCCCTCCGCCAAAACTCCGCACGAAACCATGATCAAAGGGATCGGAAAAATCGCAACTTCTCCAATCAGGCGCTAAGATTCTGGCCCCATGGTGGGCGCCAACTGTCGTGGTTCTAACTCTGACAGTGATGTAGGGGGGTAAGTATGGAGAGGCTAGATCTCAGCTATTGGGAAGTTGTAAACACACCAAGATGTACGAGTTCGGGCCCTTCGCGGAGGAAGTAACAGCCCTACATCTCGGTGCCTGGAGGCGGTCGATTGGATTACTGGCGTGTGAATAACTGGGGTGCGAACCCTTCGTACTGAGGAGGGGGTGGCTTATATAGAGTTCGCCGGCCCCCTCATGCCCTCAGTAATGCAGGGTTTAAGGTACATTTAAGGTCGGGCGTTACTGGTAATGCCCCTAATAAAGTGATATAATGACCATAAAGACTACTTAACAGCTGACTGTTTGCCTGCGGAGCGACTATAGGTCTCCTGGCGGTCGAGTGGTTGGCTTCATGGTCGAGTGATAGCTTCCTGGTCGAGTGTCTTGAGTCCGTCGAGTGGGATACCTTCAAGTCGATTGAAAGGTGACTTCTCCTAGGGATGTCCTAGGGTAGGGCTCCTTGGACAGGTCTGTGTCCCTACCCTAGGTACATGTCCTCATCACTTAGCTTCTGAACTTCTGGTGGTGCATTTATCTACTAGACTGTTAAGTTTTATGCCAACCTTCCTTTTGTTATATAGTTCTAATTTGTTTTGGTGCGATACAAAATTTATTCTTAACGTGCAGCCACCGCCTGAAGAAAACAACAAGCCATTTTTGTATAGTGTAGGGTGTTCCCTATATTTGCCCTGGTGGCGATCTTTGATGCCGAGTGGATGTAATCTGTGCAATCGTCTTAATAGTCTAGCATTAGTTTCGGCCTTATTTATTTCCTAGTCTTCTTTTTCCCTGGTTTGCTAGTGGCCGCAACTACCATGGGCCATATACGGGTCGTAGGATTCATGTGTCTCCTACGGGCCGTCGATAAATGGGCCTGTAATTGGTGGGCCTCGGGTCGTCGGATAAATGGGTCTACATGGGCCATAATCGGGCATAATTGGTATCGGCCCAGCACGATAACAGGCCGTTAACAGGCCGTAGGACAGCAAAGGCTTAATTCTGTCATAGGCATAACGGGTCATTAATGGGCCAGAATATAGGACGGGCTGGAAACGGCGCAACGGGTTAACAGGCCAAAAACGGGCCGACTCTTGCCATGGTCCGAATTTGGCCCATTAGGGTAACAGGCCAGTAACGGGCCGACTCTTGCCATGGGCCGAATTTGGCCCATTAGTGGAACAGGCCAGTAACGGGCCGACTCTTGCCATGGTCCGAATTTGGCCCATTAGGGGAACATGCCAGTATCGGGCCGGAAGTAATCAAGGGCCGAAAAGGAGCCCAAGAACGTATGGGCCGTCAATAGGCCGAAAGCTAACACGGGCTGGAAACGGCCCATGTAAATCACGGGCCGTTAACGGGTATAAAGAAAATTACTGTTCATTATGGGCTAGAGTCACCATGGGCCTATAATGGGCCAAAAGATACGAAGGCCTCATATGGGTCGAAAGACGTCGAGGGCCATACACGGGCCGAAAGTGAAAAGGGTTGGTATTATATTCGACGGCCCACATGACGTTGTTGGGCCGATTTCCTTTAGGGCCTAATGGGCCGCAAAATGGGCTATTTGCGAAGAGACCGTTAACAGGCTTTTCATGGGCCAGCCCGTTAACTTTTGACCAAGTCAAACGGGCCGGCTTTGTAAGCTAAATGGGCCACTGTTGGGTCGTGCCATGTGTCGACATATCATAGGCGCCTATCTGACCCACTGACGAGCTGACACGTGTTTCGTCCAGCCAAATAAGAATTTTACACGTGGAAATTTCCCATTGGTCGGGGCTGTTAACGAGTTATCGGATCCAAAACTCGACCTGATAGCTTAACGGCGTTCTGTTACGGTGGATGCCACGTGTCGGTCACCCTTGACGAAAGCACTTCTGTGACGCGCGATTTATCATCATGGAAGTGGACACTTCCATGATGATAATTTTGGTAATGTCATGGAACACTTCTACGACAGCACAGGTATGACTATCTTGATTCTGTCATAAATTTGTCATGGATGTACATGCATGAAAAAAACGCGACCTACTATGACAAACACGTATCATCACGGAAGTGTATTTTTTTGTAGTGAGTGGAGGAGAGGAGGCAGGCCACGGGAGGAGGCGCGCGCCCCCTTGGCCCAATCCGAATTGGACAAGGGGAGGGGGCGCGGCCTGAAGGAAATATGCCCTAGAGGCAATAATAAAGTTTTTATTTATATTTCCTTATATCATGATAAATTTTTATTATTCATGCTAGAATTATATTAACCGGAAACTTAGTACATGTATGAATACATAAACAAACAGAGTGTCACTAGTATGCCTCTACTTGACTAGCTCGTTAATCAAAGATGGTTTAGTTTCCTAGCCATGGACAAAGAGTTGTCATGTGATAAGCGGATCACATCATTAGAAAATGATGTGATTGACTTGACCCATCCGTTAGCTTAGCACGATGATCATTATAGTTTCATTGCTACTGCTTTCTTCATGACTTAAACATGTTCCTCAGACTATGAGATTATGCAACTCCCGATTACCGGAGGAACACCTTGTGTGCTATCAAACGTCACAATGTAACTGGGTGATTATAAAGATGCTCTACAGGTGTCTCCGATGGTGTTTGTTGAGTTGGCATAGATCAAGATTAGGATTTGTCACTTCGAGTATCGGAGAGGTATCCCTGGGCCCTCTCGGTAATGCACATCACTATAAGCCTTGCAAGGAATGCAACTAATGAGTTAGTTACGGGATGATGCATTATAGAATGAGTAAAGAGACTTGCCAGTAACGTGATTGAACTAGGTATTGACATACCGATGATCGAATCTCGGGCAAGTAACATACCGATGACAAAGGGAACAACGTATATCGTTATGCGGTTTGACCGATAAAGATCTTCGTAGAATATGTAGGAACCAATATGAGCATCCAGGTTCCGCTATTGATTATTGACCGGAGATGAGTCTCGGTCATGTCTACATAGTTCTCAAACCCGTAGGGTCCGCACGCTTAACGTTCTGTGACGATTTGTATTATGAGTTATGTGATTTGATGACCGAAGTTTGTTCGGAATCCCGGATGAGATCGGGGACATGACGAGGAGTCTCGAAATGGTCGAGACGTAAAGATCGATATATTGGAAGGCTATATTCAGACATCGGAAAGGTTCCGAGTGATTCGGGTATTTTTCGGAGTACCGGAGAGCTACGGGAATTCGTATTGGGCTTTAATGGGCCATACGAGAAAGGAGAGAAAGGCCTCAAGGGTGGCCGCGCCCCTTCCTCATGGACTGGTCCGAATTGGACTAGAGAAAGGGGGTGCCCCCTTCCTTCCTTCTCCTTCTGCCTTCCCTTTTTCCTATTCCATGTGGGAGGTGGAATCCTACTAGGACTAGGGAGTCCTAGAAGGACTCCACACTTTGGGCGCGCCCTATGAGGGCCGGCCTCCTCCTCCCTCCATCCTTTATATACGTGGCCAGGAGGCACCCCATAGACACACAAGTTGATCATTGATCTCTTAGCCGTGTGTGATGCCCCCTTCCACCATAATTCACCTTGGTCATATTGTAGCGGTGCTTAGGCGAAGCCCTGTTCCGGTAGCATCATCATCACCGCCATCACGCCGTCGTGCTGACGAAGCTCTCCCTCGACACTCTGTTAGATCCTAAGTTCGTGGGACGTCACCGAGCCGAACATGTGCAGATCACGGAGGTGTCGTACTTTCGGTACTAGGATCGGTCGATCGTGAAGACGTACGACTACATCAACCGCGTTGTCATAACGCTTCCGCTTACAGTCTATGAGGGTACGTAGACAATACTCTCCCCTCTTGTTGCTATGCATCACCATGATCTTGTGTGTGCGTAGGAAAATTTTGAAATTACTGCGTTCCCCAACACGGCCCCCTCTTTCCTTCTCCGTCTCACTCCCTTCCCCTTTCCCCCTCTTCGTTGGAAGGAAAGGGGAGAGAATCCTACTAGGAACAGAGTCCTAGTAGGACTCCCCCCATGGCGTGCGCCCTTGGGCCGACTTCCTCCTCCCTCCCTCCTTTATATACGTGGGGAGGGGGGCACCCGAAAGCACAACAATTGTTTCTTAGCCGTGTGCGGTGCCCTCTCCACAGTTTACCACCCTGGTCATATTGTCGTAGTGCTTAGGCGAAGCCCTGCGTGGATCACATCACCAACACTGTCGACATGCCGTCGTGCTGACGGAACTCTCCCTCGACCCTCTACTGGATCAAGATCTCGAGGGATGTCATCGTGTTGAACGTGTGCTGAACACGAAGGTGCCGTACATTCGGTACTTGGATCGGTTGGATTATGAAGATGTTCGACTACA
This sequence comes from Triticum aestivum, assembly GCF_018294505.1. Lineage (NCBI taxonomy): Eukaryota > Viridiplantae > Streptophyta > Magnoliopsida > Poales > Poaceae > Triticum > Triticum aestivum. Next base: position 666,387,278 of record NC_057797.1, on the reverse strand, counting down.
TCAACCGCGTTACATAACACTTCCGCTTTCGATCTACGAGGGTACGTGGACACACTCTCCCGTCTCGTTGCTATGATTCTCCTAGATAGATATTGCGTGATCGTAGGAACTTTTTGAATTACTACGTTCCCCAACAGCCCCCACTAATAGATTTAGCCCGATTTGGAGGGCCCGTATTCCCCCTAAAGTGAAGATTTTCCTCTGGCAAGCTTTCAAAGGTCGCGTCCCTGCGGCTAACCAAATTCGTAAACGTAACGGCCCGGGCTCGGAGCATTGTGCTCTTTGTGGTGCCTTGGAGGACACGAATCATGTATTTTTTCCACTGTGTGCTGGCTAAACTGGCCTGGTGTTGTTTTAGGTCGTGGCTTCAGGTGTCCTGGGCCCCGTCATCCTTCTCTGAACTTCGGGTTCTCGCCAATGACCTGACTGGGGTCACTAAGCGATTACTTTGGGTTGGTCTGGAGGGCGATTTGTTGGGCCTTGTGGACTACCAGGAACAAATTTACCATCGAGCATGTTTTTCCTGCTAAACATGTTGACTGCTTATTCAAATCTTGCCTATTCCTACAGCAGTGGAGATCATTGACTAAGACGGAAGACCGAGACGCTTTTGACCTTCTATTCTCTAAAATTCGGGCCTCGGTGTCTTTCCTATCATGGCAGGAGCCAGTTGTGTAGTTGCCTTGGCATCTCTTTTGACTTAGTTGTTGGCTTCGTCGGTTCTGCTATGTTGGTTCTTCCTTATCTTCCGGCCTGCGTGCTGTGTTGGTGGCCTGGGTGCCCTGTACCTCGTACTTTCGTTCCGCCCTTGGGTGTGGGTGTGGTCGTGATTGCTGGTTTGTGGTTTGTCTGGAACACTGCCTGGTGTCTTTATTTATAAAGTCGGGCTCATCTCTTTTCTCCAAAAAAAAGGTTGCACCAATGGTAGAATTCACATGGAGGTTGGGAGCACCTCTAAATTGTAGGTTCTTCCCCATCAGAATGTCTGCCCATTCTGTGCACAAGGTAAGGAAACTATCAACCACCTCCTCCTGATCTACAGTTTTGCTCGGGAGACTTGGGCAATCGTTTGCCGGGCCTTGGGAAGGCCGGAGTGGGCACATGACAGTCTAAGTGCGTGGTGCACAACAGGGAGGAAAAACAAACTTCATACTAAGGACACGAGAGCTATCATAATCCGCACATTGTGGGTGCTCTGGAAGCATTGAAATGTCATTGATTTTGATGGGGCGACACAAGAAAATCATCGACACAATCGAGAAGGAAAGTATAAGTTGAAGCAAGGCCAGTCTTATTCGAGGCGACTTGGAGGGGTTTGGAGCGGTCTTGCTAGATGGGCGACTGGGAGGGGTAAGATCTACTCCCCCCGTTAGATACATCCATTTCCGAGACAACTCCGAACGAAGGGAGTAGTAAACTAGATAGTGGTGGAGCGGGGCACCGGTCCATCAGCAGTTCTTCTTTCACTTCCATCTCGATGATACATGTTTTTCTTGCTTTCCTTGCCCACCACACTTCACAGCCATCACTAGCCCACCACCCCCGCCCGCCAACTATAATTTGCTCGCCGTCCGTTGCGGAGAGCGTTTCCCTTCCCTTCACAGCAAACACGTCTCCGGCGCCCCCAAATATATCCACTGCCGATGAGCAGGGACGGAGCCAGGAATTTTGTATAGGGGGGGCGAGTTGCAGACTTGAGCTCTTATAGGCAGTTGGGCATCGGTTAACCATAAAAAAAATTCCTTGCAAAAACCTAAGCCTGAACTAGTGTTTTCATTAGTGTGAACACTACAAAAAACTATTAAAATGTGCATTTTTGGCAAGACAAATTTAGTTTCCAAATTGATTGCATTACGAATTTGGTAGACAATACAATATCTATCTATTGATTCCAAATTCAGTTTTCATGTCGATCAATTAACAATCATTCGTTTTAACCCACAAAAATCAGATATTTGAAGCTGATATTAATTATGAGAGTGGACGTACCATACACGCAAAGAGGATGTCAGATTCCGTGCATCATCTCCTCCGTGGTCGCTCATGGTGGTGGTGTTTCTCCTAATCTCCTTTATGGTTGCTGAGGAAATGATCAATTGGGATTGCTAGGCTTGAACGGTTGGAAGCAAGTGCCCTAGGAAACGTTTTCCATTCTTCTCTTCCTCTTCGTATCTACACACAACAGCCAATATTTCCTACTGTAATTAACTTCTCATGTTCGTAGGTTTTTTATGGAACAACCACACAAATTAGAGCAGATTAAAGATCAGGAGATGAAGTAAGGGACTAACCGTGCAGGTAATCAGCCGTGGCGGATCTCGATCAACCCCCCTATGATCTTCGCTTGGAGACTGAAGCTAATCTTGCGGGTAGGCGGAGATTGGAGGCGACGACAGATGGAAAGATCGCACGAGCCGCAATCTGCGTGCGTTCTGTTGGAGCGATATAAAATCGTGTCGATCGCCAGGATTGTAGCAGACTGCGTTGGTGCTCCTGGTCGCAAGCCCTTGACCGGTGGGCTCTGTTTTCTTTGACCTCGATGGTGGGCCTTTTTTTTGCTGGGTTGTGATCTGTTGTTTCTTGTACATGGGCTGCCCGAGGGGTTTCACGGTGTTACACGAGACAAGTGGACAGGGGGGGCGAATCAAGTCAAAAGGCCTGCTAATAAACGGATCTAACTAATCGCTATTGAGGAGAACAACTTCGTTGGGGGGGGGTCTAGCCCCCCCTCGTCCCCCCTTGTCTCCGTCCCTGCCGATGAGGCTCCCGGGATCCCGTAGCCACACGTCCAGAATTCTCCACCTGCCGCGGCCGACGACGACGCTCACGCCGCTGCTTTTAGCTCGGTCACCCCCCGGTCGCCTGACCGGTCGATCGACATTTTTTTCGCCGCAGGCCGGCCGGTGCATGCATGCACGCACGCCTGCATGGTGCGCGCGGCCGTGTCGCGCCGTGAGGCTAGTGTTGCATGAGGATGCGCGCGCGTGCCAGGAGACGGCCTGAGCGTCCGGCGCAGCCGCTGTCTCCTCCGGTGCCGGCGCCGCGCGCTCCACGCGCGAGTCTGGCCGTTGGTGATCAGCGAACCAGCCCGTCTAGGAGTTGCTGGCTAGCCCGCCGGGTGGTTCTCTCCACCCCGGCCGCGCAATGGATCATCAGCAGAAGGCCGGCGTCCAGTCGGCCGGGTCAAACAAGTCGTCACAGTCGGGCTCGTTCGACTTCGAGCAGGACCAGAACCGCGACACCGACCGCCGGGAGGTCGTCGTCAAGATCGACGCCGACCCCTCGACCTCGCACGCGGCGGAGGGCACGGGCGGGTCGGGGTCTGGATCGGGCGAGACGTTCAGCTTCCAGAACCGCCAGCCGCAGTCTTCCGCGTCGCCGGCGCTCGGCGTCAGAGCGGAATGCAGCCAAGACCCCGCGGACCGCCTCATCGGCAACTTCCTACGGAAGCAGGCGGCGGCCGGCGGCGAGCTGCTGCTCGATCCCGACCTGGAAATAGAGGAGAGTCAGGAGAATCACGAGACGTGGAGGCCGCCGCGCCCGCCCACGTCCGTCACCAATTCCCGGGAGCTCCGCGTCTCGTTCCAAGATGCCCAGAAGCGTCTCGGCCAATCGTCGTCGTCGGCCTCCTCCTCGGACGCCACCGCCGACAACAATCAAAACCAGGATGCGAACGCAAGGGTCGACACCGCCGAGGTGGTACGTTGCACGTCGACATCGGCCGGGAACGACCTGTTGTCGCGCAGCAGGACGCGCTCCCGGCTGATGGACCCCCCGCCGCCGTCCAATGTCCTCCCCGGTGCCGACGGGGAGCGCAACGACCGCAAGTCGTTCGTCATGAAGGGGCGGCCCAAATCCGGGCATTACCGGTCGGGTCTCATCGGAAAGTCGGGTCTGATCGGCAAGTCAGGCGGCGCGCTCGACGACGAGGAAGACGACCCGTTCATCGACGAGGGCGTGACCGCCGCCGACTTCAAGCGCGAGAGGACGGACTGCCTCATCATCCTGGAATGGACCGGCCTGGTGATCATCGTGGCCACGCTGGTGTGCAGTTTCAAGATACGAAGCCTGCAAGGGAAGGAGTTCTCGGGGCTCCCACTCTGGAAGTGGGAGGTGCTGGTGTTCGTGCTCATCTGCGGCCGCCTCGTCTCCGGCTGGGTCCTCCGCATCACCGTCTTCTTCGTGGAGCGCAACTTCATGCTCCGCAAGAAGGTGCTCTACTTCGTGTACGGCGTGCGCCGCGCCGTGCGCACCGTGCTCTGGCTCGGCGCCGCGCTCATCTCCTGGCACCTTCTCTTCGACAACGGTGACCGGCTGGAGACGCAGACGGTGGTGCTGCACTACGTGACCAAGGTGCTGCTGTGCCTCCTGGTGGCCACCGTGATCCGGCTCGTCAAGACGCTGCTGGTCAAGGTGCTGGCCTCCTCCTTCCACGTCTCCACCTACTTCGACAGGATCCAGGACGCGCTCTTCAACCAGTACGTCATCGAGACGCTGTCCGGCCCGCCGCTGGTGGATGACGTGCAGCGGCTGCAGAGCGCGGGGGCGACCACGCCGAGGGAGTCCGCCGCTGCGGTGCCCAAGAGCGGGCGCCTAAGCAAGCAGCTGCAGAAGCAGAAGTCGGACGACGGGATCTCGATCGACCAGCTCCAAAAGATGAACCAGAAGAACGTCTCCGCGTGGAGCATGAAGAGGCTGATGAGGATCATTCGGTACGGAGCGCTGACGACCATGGACGAGCAGATCAAGCATGCGTCCGACCTGGGGGACGAGATGGCGACGCAGATACACAGCGAGCACGAGGCCAAGGTTGCTGCCAAGAGGATCTTCCACAACGTCGCCAAACCTGGATCCAAGTAACTACTCCCAGACATTGGTGTTGCTGTTGAAAAATGCTCATCAAATTCTTGATGGTGAACGATGTTGCATGCAGGCACATATACTTGTCGGATCTGATGCGGTTCATGAGGGAGGAGGAGGCTGTGAAAGCCATGGATCTCTTCGAAGGAGCCAAGGAGAACAACAGGGTCAGCAAGCGAGCGCTCAAGAACTGGGTGGTACGTGAAGCTCTGCATCGACAGTCCGTTATCAACATACTCCATGTGGTGTGGGTTCTAAACTTGTGATTGCAGGTGAACGCGTTCAGGGAGCGCAAGGCCCTGGCCCTGACGCTCAACGACACCAAGACGGCGGTGAACAAGCTCCACCAGATGGCCAACGTGCTGGTGGCGCTCATCGTGCTCGCGCTGTGGCTCCTCATCCTGGGGATCGCCACCACGCGCCTCTTCGTCCTCCTCAGCTCGCAGCTCGTCCTCGCGGTCTTCATGTTCGGCAACACCCTCAAGACCGTCTTCGAGGCCATCGTCTTCCTGTTCATCGTGCACCCTTTCGACGTCGGCGATCGCTGCGAGGTCGACGGCATGCAGGTCGCTCAGAGATTCTCCCCGCCTCTGCTGCTTCACTGAGTTGACACACGAGATTGTTCGGGATAACTGATCGACGTGGATGAACGGATCTTTCAGGTGGTCGTCGAGGAGATGAACATCCTGACGACGATCTTCCTCCGACACGACAACCTCAAGATCTACTATCCCAACAGCCAGCTCGCCGTCTTGCCCATCATGAACTACTACCGGAGTCCTGACATGGGAGACGCAGTTGACTTCTCCGTTAACGTCGCTACGCCGGCGGAGAAGCTGGCCCTCATGAAGGAAAGGCTGATGCAGTACGTGCCATTGCACTTGCCTCACTCCTTTTCTGCACTGTTTGAGCAATTGGCTAATTACGCCACTTATATATATTTTGGTTCTACTTTAACTTTCTTGAGTTTCCCTTTTACTTTGTTTCGAATTTCAGTTATCTCGACAACAAGAAAGAACATTGGTACCCTGGCTCCATGATCGTGCTCCGCGACATTGATGATACAAACCGACTCAAGATAACCATATGGTGCCGCCACACCATCAACTTCCAGGACATAGGGATGAGATTTGAGAGGAGGGAGCTGATTCTCCAGGAGATGATGAAGATTCTAAGAGAACTCGACATCGAATACCGGATGTTGCAACTCGACATCAATGTTCGGAACGTGCCCCCTATCCATTCTAATAGGATGCCAACAACATGGAACACAAATTTTTGAAATTTGTTACCATGTGCACCAACTTAATTGGTGAGGTTGTGTACTCAAGATTTCAGATTGCTAGGTCCTCTAGTTTTGTAGAAGGTGTAAAATATAAAGTATTTTGATCGACAACTTGCTGAGGAGAACATGATGCGTTATCGAGTAACAACACATGAGGTAGGTTTTACGCTTAGCTTTTGAGTGATGGGGGAAGGGGAAGGCAAGATGACCATTGTTGTTGTTGTTGGAGTTAAGTGCAATATCGGAGGGATGAAAAGGCAATCCTCATTTAGTCTTTAGGGGATTTATAATGGGGGCTCTTGTTGGAGATGCTCCAACTAAAAGAATCCGCGGATAATTATTTCTTAGTTTTCGTAACCACTAGTTCGTATGAAAAGCACACTGCCTTTGTTTCGTCCATGAACGCTGCCGCCACCATGACCTAATCTGCACGCCCCATTGGCATGCTCGCAGCACCCACTATCCGCACTATCTTTCTCTATGTATGTTGCTGCATCCCCACCCACACGTGTTGGCTTGTTGTTATGTGTTACATTGTAATCAAGAGGGCTGGATCCATGAATTATAAGAGCGGGGAGGGGCCAGTGGCACATAACACGGTATTTCACAAAAGCAATTTCATGAAGGCCAGCATTGCAATATAACATGCAATTTGTTTTTGTTCTTCAAAAAGGAATGTGTTGTCTTTGACTTCACAATGATTATCCCACGGAAATATACACAAACAAGTGACTATTTTCTATAGACAAACGGAGGTAGTAGTATAACTCAACTTGCATGATTTTTTAACTAGGGAGCAAAAAAACAATGAAATTTGCTTCGGGTATTGAATGATATGTTAATTCCTCAATCCATCTTGATATTCCGGTGTCTAGCTCACTATCTAGCCATCGACTTGATTAGGAGTGGTAGCACTGCATTAACATTAATGGGGAGGTGGGCCCCTAGTTTAGGTCTTCTCATTGGGTGAGGCAGGGGATCCCATTTCACCCTTACTCTTTACCCTTGCGGTCGACGCCCTTGCAGCTATCCTGGATAAGGCTCGGATGGTCGGCCGCATCTCATGTAGTTGGGTATATTATTTCGGGAGGTTGTGTCACGCACCTCCAATATGTGAATGATACCATCATCATGATGGAGGGGTTACAGCTGGATATCGTCACACTCAAGTTCCTCTACCACTGCTTTGAGTCCATATCCAACCTTAGATTCACTTCGATAAGAGTGAGGTTGTGGTCCTGGGATATTGAAGGATGATCGGCAGCGAATTGTGTATAATGTTAACTGTAGGTTGCCCTCCTCCCCCGTTGCTTACTTGGGGATGCCCCTCTCTGACTCGAGGATCCTTGTTCGGGATTTTGACCTGCTTACGGGATGGGTCTCATCTCTATACAAACCGTGGTGCGAGAGGTTCACTTTGAAAAGGAGTAAATTTGTGCTTATCTACTTCTGTCTCTTTAGCCTTCCCATGTATATCACGGGGTTGCATATTCTGCCGGAAGGGATACATAGTTAGCTCCTTTGACAAGGACCTTTCGTGGTTCTTTTGGTAGGCGGCGTACGGACGACAGAAGTACCACATGGTCAAGGTATCCTTGTGTCTCACCGCATGAACATGGCCCTTATGCTCAGATGAGTTTGCAGAATTCTTAGGGAGGATGGGAGCTTGTGGCTACAACTTGTTAAAGCGAAGTACCTGCATGGCCGCCCTCTTCTCGCATGTGACCATATGGATGGATCCCATTTCTAGAAGTCTAGCTATTTGGTCCATCAAGCAGGAGATTTGACTTGGGTTTTCGGTGTCCACGGGCAATGGCGAGGGATTCTCTTTTGGCTAGATCCATAGTTGGACGGGTCTCCCTTTTGTGCTGAGTTTTCAGACTTCTTGGCTTTCTAATTGTATCCGTAGTTGTTGGTTTCCTCGGCTGCCCACGATGGGAAATGGAATGCCTTGTTCCCACGGACATTTGGGGGCGAGGAAACCATAGCTTAGACCACCCTTCCGGTGGTCCCCCTGACAATGCTTCTATACTATTTGGATGCTATATCTTGGCGCTTTACCCCTTTGGGGCTCTTTTACATTGGGTCGACATATCATGCATTATCTCGGGCGCCGATTCTGGCATGGACCACACCGGTGTGAAAAGTTCCCTTTCCTTATAGATCAAGATATTTGTGGGGCAGCTCTTGCATGGTCACCTCCCATCAGGGATGGAGGTGATTAGGCGGCATGGGCCTGGCGATGGCTCGTTCACTCTTTGCGGTGTCCTGGAGAATAAGATCCACATCTACTTTACCTGCCCCGCTGCCCATTTTCTTTGGTAGTTTTTCCATGAGACTATGGGGTCAGCATGCAAGGCTCTAGACCTGGCCGAGTTGCTCCAAACTCGTCCCAACTAGACTGGTAGGAAGAGACACACCTCTTTTATCTAGTGTCACGACGATAACATGGACCCTTTGGACGACACGTAGCAAGATGGTTATTGAGTGGGTCTTCTTGCGGTGGGCCACTCACTCTACTCAAATTCTTTGCCTTTTTATAGCATTGACACCTGCTCTCTAGGCAGCATGATCGAGATCAACTTGGCCGCGTGCTGGACGTGCTGACCACAGCAGGATGCTACCTTGCGCCGCCTCTAGACCTCTAATCTGCTGGCCCTTGTTGGCCTTTTTTCTCCTTTGTGTACAAACTCAAAGAAACAAATCTCCTCGGGGGAGTGACTAATTGGAGGGGGCCGCCCCTTTCGCCCGGGGTCATGGGCTGACCCTGTATAATAGGGAGATTTCTTTCTGTTTGGTTTGTTCCGAATGGTCTTTTTTTTATTTTACCTCGGTTTTATTTTTTTCCCTTTTCCCTTTTTCCTGTTCCTTTATTTTTTTTGGTTTCCATTATTTCTTTCTTTGGTTTTCTTCAGGAGTTTTTTCAACACATGTCTATATTTTCCATACCCATTGTACATTTTTCGTATATAGCAGGAAAAAAATTGTACTCATTTATAAAACTTAAAATACTTGAATAACATTTTGTGACAAATATATGTTTTCTTTTTTTAGGGTAAATATTGCCGCATTTATTTAAAACTCAAACCCCGGAATGTCATTTGCGATTACAGAAATAACAAAGTCTGGGGGGACCCCCAACCACACCTTACACAAATTCATCACCAACACCTACTTTAGCTAATTTATGCGCGGCAATATTAGCAGAACGCCGAACCCAAGAAATCTTGTACTCGACGAAGGACCCAAGAAGAGCTTTCACCTCCTCAATCCAAGGGCCGTTAGCCGACAGATTCCTCGCTGAATGTTTCAGCATATTCACCACAGCTTGAGCATCCAACTCCAGATGAACTCTTGTTGCGTTAATGTCTGCTGCTACCTGCAAAGCACGTCGACACCCTAAGACCTCAGTAGCTTCTGGATCCATAATGTTTGGAAAATGATGACAGGTAGCTGCCAGAAAGGCACCATTGTGATCTCTAAGAACTGCTCCTCCTCCTCCTCCTTTCGCTCCAAATTTTGACACTGCACCATCTGAGTTTACTTTAACCCATCCCTCGTCAGGAGGCTCCCAGCGCTGTGGTTCTGGTTTTCATGTCTACTTTTTTCATACACATTGTATATTTTTTGTATAATCTAAGATATTATTATATCTTTATCTTTATCTTTACCTACTAATAAACCAGCGCGTCGGCTGTTTTGCAAAAAAGTCCCCATGTTTCTGAGAAATTAACCCGCAGTCCTACTTAAAGTGTGGATAACGTTTCAATTTTACAAAGAAACCCCTCTAATCCCGGGCCCGAACCGGACCGCGCCGTCGCCCGCAGCTCCCTCCTGCGGAGCTCCCCTCGCGCCCGCAAGCCGCCTCGCCGGCGACCCCACACCTCCGCCACGCCCCGCCGCCGGCGACCTTCCCCGCTAAGGATCTCCGGTCGCTCCGCCACCTCGCCCCTCTCCCTTCTCCTCCTTCTCGATCTCCTCTCACCTCTCTTCCTCTTTCTCGCTGGACATGACCTCCATGGCGCCGTTGGACCTCAATCTCGCTGGATCCGGCCGCCTCCACACCAAATCCGCCGGAAATGGATCCTCCGTGGCCAGATCCGCCCGGATCCGACCGGGCCCCGCCGTCATCGCCACCGGAGCACCGCCCCGCTCGACCTGCAGCGCCACCTTCCACCGGCAGCCCCCAGTCTCGGTCGCCACTCGATCATGTGGATGATGCTCGGCGTGTCCCTGTAATTGCCGGCTACTGCCGCTCCCCGCCCCTGTTCAATTAAGCCAACGCTTGAAATTTTGGTTCAGACTGACCTGCTCTTCAATCCTTGCTGATTTGTGGTTTTGAGACCCACCCAAGCAGGGTCTGCGTTCATGAGGAGAACCTGCTGTTCCTGGAGGCCTGGCAGACAGTCGATCCCGCTGCTACCATAAGTCCGCTTTGTGACGAGCTGGTCAACACACGGGAGGAGACATATATGATTCCACTTGTGCAAAGTCTGCCTGTACTGCTATCCATATTGCCCCATAGCAATACAATTTATCTACTACCTCAATAGCTCACTTCTGCAAGTCATAACGTGACACTTAATATCTTAGAAAGTACAACCGAGTTTAATAAGTGGATCAAATGCAGTTGTCATGCACCTCCTTTGGTTGAATCTGAATTCTGTTAGAAACATGGCAAACCACCTAAATATGCCATTGATCTGTACAAAACTGAGAGATTTTGTGTTTTTATAGTTCTTTTGTGCTCTCACCGAATTTGCTTATCTGACATTTTTTCAGATGTTGCAACCTTGGGCGATCGGTTCATTGGATTCTTGAAACCAATGCCTTTTCTGAAGTAAGTCTGGCATGCAAGGTGCCCTCATGGTTTATTTCCAAGATGGCGCTGGGATCTCGGGGACGTGCCGGACGGCGTCGCGTTCCTGCACCTTGGGGATGGCTTGGGTCGAATTCTCCTCCATGCAATCTTGTGCTCCTTTGGTATGTGTGGCTTCGCCCATCTTCCTCATATTTTCTTCTGCTCACTGTTGTAGCCTTACTATGCATCCTGGAGCGACACCATGTATTCTAGAGCTTCTACATGAACACAATGAAACACCTGACCTTCAAAGGAAATGATACAGCTGGCCAATTTTGTTTGGAGTTTGCAGGAGGCTTTCAGATGTTTTTCTATGTTACCCCACGTTAGCCAACAAAATAAGTCGATATTCTGTATGGATATAGGATTTGCATATTTTCTATTGTTTCTAGCAAATACAGACTAAGTCTCTGATTATCTGCAGGGTGTTTCTAATCTTTCTGCCTTCTAGCATAAATAGAGGTATGGTGCCTAGAGTTCAACTATTTATCCTATGTAGTATAATTGACATTTAAGTTATACAACCTTTCCAGATCTCTCAATATCATGCCTAGAGCTTATAATCCTTTCTTTGAAGATCCATAGCCAGACTTTGAAACTGTTGCATATACATAAATTAAACTAGCGGCCTATAGTACGAGTATTATATAGATTTGTATGTATGTAGTTACTTTGTTCTGTGGCAAAAGGGTTCAAGGCTAGCATTTTTTAAATATAGCATATTCATATAAATTTTCTTGCAATTCTAACTATGAAATCCACATTCATTCGGTAGTTTTTCTGTAATAATATAAATGATCTTTCAGTCACAATGCCAGTATTTAGAACTAAATTTGATGGCCTTAAATTCCCCTTGGACCCCCACCCCCTCATTATATTCCTATATCTCCAATCTCCTTTCTCCACCAGCTATCACGGAATAGAGATCACATCATGAATTTGTTTTTGTCAGAGATGTTCTCCCATCGCTATTGGCTGTCAAATTTGCGATGCAATCCGTCCGTATGTCGGCACAATCAGCAGAACAAAGCAGCTACCATGATTTGCCCATTGATCTCTTGGAGTGATTCAAACCTGCAAGCACCAGGGTAAGAAGTTTCGGTTTTCTTATTAATGCAACTGATTTTGTAAGGTTAGAACAATGTCAGTTTGCTTTTATGTTGGTTTTATAATTTCTACATATTCCTTTCTTACGGATTCTGCCTTCAAGGAAATCTAATTATCTAGGTAGTATGGAAAAGCAAGCAAATTATATAACTATTTGGGTATACTCATGCTCTGCTATGTCAGATTGAGGAGAAATAATTATTTTGTTCACCCATCTTATTTTTTCCCGCGTAATGACTCATGCTCTACTATGTCAGATTGAGTGACTCCTGCATATGATGACTGAAGAATTTTTCATCAATTTTCCAACCTGAATTAGCTACAGAATTTGGGAAAAGAGGAGTCCAGGCTCTGATGAACACACCGTCTTTCCCAGGTAACTAATAGTTGGCACCTCTACATTTACATTATATCAGGCCAGCGCCACAAAGTCCTTGTATGCGTCTGCCTGCCTACATTGATGGGCGATCCGGTCGCAAAGAAATGGATAAAAAATATACATCAGTTTGTCAAAATACATGTTGGTTATCTTATGAACGATTATAGCTATTACCAGAGTACAAGCAAATATGTTACAATTTTTCCTTGAAGGAAACTTGTATTATGATTATTACATTTTGATCTTGGAGCTATGGTCGACTTTAGTAGATGGTTACTTCAGTCTGCACCAGTCAAATATTTTCTAATTACATGTCTGAGCACCATCAGGATAACCTGATTATTGTGTCACAAGCTTGCTATTTCTATTTGTGCAAATTCTGTAGTTATTTCAGTGTTCTGCATGATGCATAAGTTTTTTCACAACATAAAGAAGTGGATGTACAACTTGATTCTGCTTTATTATTTAGTACCAGTTAACTTTGTAAATTCCAGTTTCTCCAGTATTGTAACTGTCGAATCGTCAAGTTAACCTGATTTTTCTCTTTGGACAGCTTGCAATTTGTAATATTATGATTTTCCTTTTGCAGAAACCACTTCAACTGGCCCAGGACTGTGTCTATTAGTCCTCCGGTATTTGTTGAGATGACACATTGTATGGCAGGTAACAAGCAACTGAAGCATGAAGATTTTTTTAATTTCTTGGAAAGTATAACCACCTTAACCCAGGATGCAAGATGAAGGATCCAATATGTCAGGACCAACGAGGGAATTGCAGTATGTCAGAACCAATGAGAGAATTGTAGAGCTTCATATTAAGTTTATTTTAGCTGCTTGCCCGCTTCAAATGTCTAGATTACAGGAAACATGTTTCTTTAAGTGACAAACCTGGATATCAATTTATTCAAACTATTATATTTCTTATAGAAGTAATGCAATATATTCTCTCTCTTGTGCCTATTTGAAATACCGTTGTGGGTCTGTACTTTGCATCTCATATTGCAAGGATAAAACATTGTATGCATACTCTCTCTCTTAACTGTAGCAAGCATGGAGCAGGAAAGAGTGATGAACCTTCTAATATGGATATTGTACATGTATGAGCTACGAGTCACTATTGTTTATCATATGGATTGTAGATGTAGCAACACTGAAATTTATAACATATCCTCAAATTTCTTCATTTTAGCATTTATGATATACTAGAGCTAGCAAAAAAATAGAATAAAAAGGTTCATTAGAGAAATATTATAATTGACGATTGTGTGTCAAATGGCAGAGAATTTATATCCATGTGTGGGATCTTGATGAAAGATTACATGCAAAGTATAGAAGTGAAAACCAACATTTTTCTAGATGAGCTATTACTAGAGGAGATATATATTTCTAGATAAAGGTAACATTGCTAAAACATTCCACTGGGTGGCAACTCCAGGGCAAGAAGCATACATGTAAGCCTATTCGGAAATGTCTAGAAATGTTGAAGCTTCAGCGTCGTGCTCCAGCTTTCGTGGAACTTCCACACCGTTACGGATGTGATGGTCAGCTTCTGTTGGTTGAGGGGTTCGTCATGAATATAGCATAGGCCGACGATGGGGAGGTAGTCTATACCAGGGAAGATGGCGGTGCCGGGGTTTCGGAAATGTCTAGAAATGTTGACGCTTCAGTGCCGTGCTCCAGCTTCCGTGGAAGGGTCGCACCGTTTGGGACGTGATGGTCAGCTTCTGTTGGTTGAGGGGTTTGTCATGAACATAGCATAGGCCGGCGATGGGGAGGTTGTCTATACCGGGGAAGATGGCGATGTTGGGGAGGAGGCCAATGGGTGTGCAAGACTGAGATGGCAGGGAGGAAGTCGACGGGAGGCAATGGCGGGGCAGCACATGAATAGAATGAGCTGGAGGGATGGCGGTCGGGCCTGGCGGGCTCGTGAGAAGGGAACAATGACGACATCATGGCTAGCGCTTCGACCAGGTTCATTTCGCAACTAAGTGTTACACAACTTGGTGATGGCATTGTCGTCGAAAATATATTAAGCTATGTGATTTCGACTTCACCAAATTGTATGAGAGGCCTCCGATCCGTGTAATTGGTGAAGCATGGAGTTGAAGGAGATCCGAACAATCCTTACTAAAAATCTGCTCTTGGACATCAACATACGAAATTGAAACAAGACTAATTGATGCGCCTACCCTATCAAAGGTTGAATAATTTTTTTTGTAGGTTTTAGTGTAACTTCATGATACTATCCATGCATTATCAATGGTTGAATAGTATTTTGTATGTTTTAGTGTCATGTCATGATACTATACATGCATTCCATCCTCAAGAAGTTATCCATGTAACTTAATCATTGTTTGATTCATTTAACTGCATTGTCACCCGTGGCAACGCACGGACACATTTACTAGTACGTCTAAAAAAATTAAATATATGATTTAACATTCCTTTTAAAATATTTCTTTCAATATTTTTCAAATATATGTTAAACATTTTTTTCAATTACACGTAGAAATTGTTTTTGTATGGTATGAAAGATTTATTTTGAACTATGCAAACCTTTTTTAAAACTTCACAAACATTTGTTTGAAATGCACAATGAACACGTTTTAACAACATTACTAAATTAAACTTTTTCATAATATATATGTATACTATTTTCCAAAGTATAAATAAAAGTAAAAAAATACGTGTGACATCAGCATGACAATACTACACCACGTAGTAACTAGACCGGCCCACCACCGGTTCGCTGCAGGTATACCTCACGATGGGAAACCCGATCTGACCCGGCCCGGCCCAAAATAACCCGACCCGACCCAAACCGGCCCGGTCTTGCCCATGGGCCGGGCCTTGGCCTAGATTTTGAGCCCGGATGCTAGGTCAGGTCGGGCCTGGGCTTGACGTATGTGCGTTTTAGGGAAGAGGTCCGGCCCGAGGCTCTACGGGCTTTTCCACCGACAGGTTGGGCTTGTGCCTGAAATCTAGGCCCAAAGGCTAGGCCATGTTGGGCTCAGGCCTGTGTTTTTTGTTGTGGGATTTTTTAGGCCCGACCAGGCTCGAGTTATGGCCAGGTATAGCTGTAGGAGACTCTCGCTTTGGCCTTGCTGCAGACGGTACATAGTCGCTCCCGTTGGAGGGCACACTCTGCTGACGGCACTTGCAACAGCTTCAAGGCACGTACAGTGGATGATAATGTTGGGGAACACAGTTGTAGGATCAAAAGTATGTCTAGAGGGGGGTGATTAGACTACTTGACCAAATAAAAATCTAGCATTTTCCCATTTTTAGTTCTAGGAAGATTTTAGAAACTTAGCACAAGTCAAGCAATCAACCTACACATGCAATTCTAAGAATATAGCAGCGGAAAGTAAAACAATTGCATATGAAGGTAAAGGGAGGAGTTTGGAGTGTGCAAACGCAATTGGAGACACAGAGATTTTTGGCGTGGTTCCGATAGGTGGTGCTACCGTACATCCACGTTGATGAAGACTTCAACCCACGAAGGGTAACGGTTGCGCGAGTCCATGGAGGGCTCCACCCACGAAGGGTCCACGAAGAAGCAACCTTGTCTATCCCACCATGGTCGTCACCCACGAAGGACTTGCCTCACTCAGGTAGATCTTCACGAAGTAGGCGATCTCCTTGCCCTTACAAACTCCTTGGTTCAACTCCACAATCTAGACGGAGGCTCCCAAGTGATACCTAACCAATCTAGGAGACACCACTCTCCAAGAGGTAATAAACGGTGTGTTGATGATGAACTCCTTGCTCTTGAGCTTCAAATGATAGTCTCCCCAACACTCAACTCTCTCTCACAGGATTTGGATTTGGTGGAAAGATGATTTGAGTGGAAAGCAACTTGGGGAAGGATAGAGATCAAGATTTATGTGGTTGGAATGGAATATCTTGACCTCAACACAAGTGTAGGTGGTCCTCTCTCAAAAAATCTGTGTTGGAAGTGTAGGCATGTTCTGATGGCTCTCTCCATGAATGAAGAGTGGGTGGAGGGGTATAAATAGCCTCCACACAAAATCTAACCGTTACACACAAATCACCAAACTCGGTGGGACCAAATCATGAAACTCGGTCACACCAATTTATTTCAAAATGTGAACGTTAGGATTTTCGGTGGGACCGACATGTCAACTTGGTGGGACCGATTTTGTTAGGGTTAGGGCATAACATAATCTTGGTGAGACCGATTACACAAAATCGGTGAGACCGATTTTGGTAATGGACTAACAGAGAGTTGGTCAGGCAAACTCGGTGGGACCGATTCGCTCATCTCGGTTGGACCGAAACATTACGAAAGGGAAACAGAGAGTTTGCATTGCAATCTTGGTGGGACCGATCGCTCATCTCGGTTTGTCCGAAACGTTACGAAGGGAAACAGAGAGATTACAATCCCATCTCGGTGAGACCGAGATCCCTATTGGTGAGACCGAAAAGACTAGGGTTTCTGGCAGTGGCTATGTTAACTGAACTCGGTGGCGCTGGATAGAACATTTCGGTGGGGCTGGGTTTGACTTTTGATTTGGGACATATGTGAATGTGAGAAAGTAGTTGAGGGCTTTTGGAGCATATCACTAAGCACTTTGAGCAAGTAAGCCATTAGGCAACACCTCGTCCCCTCTTAATAGTATTGGCTTTTCCTATGGATTCAATGTGATCTTGGATCACTTAAAATGAAAAGATGTAGAGTCCCGAGCTTTGAGCTTGAGCCAATTCTTTGTCCTTAGAATTTTGAGGGATCCACTTTTCTCATCCATGCCATGCCAATCATTGAGCTTTTCTGAAATGTTTATCTTTAAGTAGCATTAGCTCAATGAGTTATATGTTTTTAGGAATTACCAAAACCACCCAGGGATAGTTGCACTTTCAGCAGTATTTCAAAAAAATTGCTACGATCACGCAAGATCTATCTAGGAGATGCATAGCAACGGGAGGGGAGAGTGTGTCTACGTACCCTCGTAAACCGAAAGCGGAAACATTTAGTAACGCGGTTGATGTAGTGGAACGTCTTCGAACGCGGTTGATGTAGTAACGCGGGAGAGTGTGTCTATGTTTTTAGGAATTACCAAAACCACCCAGGGATAGTTGCACTTTCAATCTCCCCCTTTTTGGTAATTTATGACAACATATAGATCAAAGCTTCGACAAATGAGAAATAAGATTGAAAGAACATCGTCGCTTTGAGAAGTATGTGATAAGCAAGAGCTCCCCCTAAATTTGTGCAATATTTAAAATTTGCTTTTGAATGCAAATGCACAATCGATTAGGATCATGGGTGACTCTTCCATATCACATACATCTTGGTGGAGCGCTCAAAATGATAGATATGAAAAGCATGCACTCATCACCGAGCAAGTGAATGATCATATAAGGAATATAAAGGATAGCATCATTCAACTAAACATTAATGTAGCATATGATCAAACACATGATCAACAAGTATCTCACACAAGCACTCAATAAAGAAGTTCAACCAAAAATAGCAAGAGAGATAAAAGAGCAACACTCTCTCTCGAAGCCTATGATCTATACATTTTTCTCCCCCTTTGGCAACAAGTTACCAAAAAGTTGAAAAATGCATAGTGCTAAACGACTCTCAGGCTTGATCTTCGGGAGGTGGTGTAGAGAGAACACTAAGAACGAAGGCTTCCGATGAAGTAGTTGGAGCTGATGGAGTGGGTGCTGGAGGTGGCACTGAAGCTGTAGCTGCTGGTGCTGACACTGAATTTCTGGCATCTGAGACTGGCACTGCAGCAGACCTTGGACCTCGTGGCACTCTTTTGAAAGCATCAGTAGTAGACTTGCCCTTCTTCTCCTCTTCCTCCTGTAGCTGCTCAACTATAGTTTGGATATCAGTTACCTTGACATCCAGATTATAGAACTTCTGCTCAACGATCCTCTCCAAACTCTCCTGGTTTTCAGTCAGGGTGGCCAAGCCCTTCTCAATCCTCAAGGTGGATAGGATCAGATATCCAAGCTGATCTTGCTTGGTATTCAAGAAAACCTGAGATGCCTCTTCAGCAGTTGGCATCGTTGCAGCTTTCTCTGCCCTTGCCTTCTATCTCTTCTCATGTGCTTGCACAGATGATGGATCTTCCTCAGTCATCACAACGGTATTGTCTTCAAAATCAGGATATATGGGTAGATGCTCCTTGTCTAGCAAATAAGTTCCTGTGCCCATCTTAGAGTTGATGAGCTCCTGAATGTGTGGAGCATACCCACAACTTCTCTTCTGGTCAGCAGCAGTCCTCTTGATTGTTTCCATAATCGGACTCATGACTTTGAATTTTTGAGGCACATCAAACAAATGTAGCAAGCTGATGGCATGTCCTTTGATCATCTTGTGATCACCTGACTTGGGTAGCAATGTGTGTCTGAGGATCCAATTTATAGTAGGCAGACCAGACAACAATTAGTGGATAGATCCAAACTTGTGAGTATCCAAAGCAGTATCTGGGATCTCTTTGTACATGTTGGCCATTATGTTGTGGTCTTTCTTCTTTTCAGCATAAACATCCAAGTCATCCTCATGCTCAGCAGGGGCATTGATCAGCTTAGCCCATTCATCAACTGTAGACTGGTACCTGGTAGCCTCAGACATCCAAACAATCTTCCCATCTGGATAGAAATGGGCAGTGGAGTAGAACTACATGATCAGCTCATCATTTCACTTGGTGAGGTTTTGGGCCACAAAGGTGTCAACTCCACATGCCTTGAAGTTGTCATATACACCTGGATAGTGATCTTCATTCTCCTGGATGTATTCCCAATCCACCCATTTCATGTCACATACAATGGGCTTCTTGTCGAGAAACACTGTCTCATAAAAATCTTGTTGTTCCTTGGTGTGAAACCTGTAGTCCACAGCAGTTCTCCTCTTGACAGCATATGGGTCAGACTGTCTCCATAACCTCAATCCTGCATCCTTCCTGATTTTCATGTTTTCTGCCACAGGATGTGTATCATTGTGGTCAGGGATCTTGGGATTCAGCTTCCTCAACACAACTGAGTCATCTTCTTCTTCAGTAGCTTCAGGCACTGGGGCCTTGTTTTTCTCCTCAGCAGGAATGTTTCTAGTGCTTCTCTTGGGTTTAGGCTTCTGAGCTGGAGCAGTAGCCTTGGGAGCAGCTTTGGGCTTAGATGGAGTAGCCCCTGATCTGATTGCATCTCCCATGAGCTTTTGTGCCTTAGGAGCTGGTGCAACATCCTCTTCCTCTTCTTCTTCTTATGGATTTCCCATTATGGATGATCTACCAAGCACTCTGGCAGTGGTCTTCTTGACCCTTTCCTTCCTTTTCTTTCCTTCTCCAACTGCCTCTTCAGTTGGATTGGAGGTTTCAGTAGTGGATTCTCTGGCCTTAGACACAGGAAATCTCTTTGTCGGTGCCTTCTTATGCATCCCTGGCTTAACTGTAGCAGCTGAGCCACCTTTTTCAGCACCTTTTTCTTTGAAGTGGCCTCATCCTCAACAGCCACATAATCTTCATCTTTTAAATTAGAAGTTTTCTTCTTCCTTGTCCTGGTAGCTTCCTTTGGCAAGTTACTTGGTGTGCTCCTACTACCCTCATCAGAAGTGCTAGAGGGACTAGTGCCCTCACTCAGTTGAACCTGCTCCTCAGACTTGTTCTGTCTATCACTTTGATCAGACATCTTGCAGGAAAACTGTCACCAGACCCTGTGAATAGATTATAGATGAGGTAGAGAAGATGAACATCACAAAATACAGGAGTTTTGCAAAACAATTGACTCAAAAACTTAGTTTTAGTTCTTCACAGAAAGCATTTCGGATCTACCGATTTGTAAACTCGGTGATACCGAAGCAGCTTTTGGAACCTAAACTAGTGAACTCGGTCAGACTGAGTCACAGTTCGGTGGCACCGAGACTGCTAGGGTTTCATAGAGAATTGAACTCGGTCACACCAATTTGCAATTTTCAGTCAGACCGAAAACGCATGTGCAATGGCCTAAGCCAAATCGGTGAGACCGATTTCTACAACTCGGTCGGTCCGAGATGTGTTCGGCGGAGACCTAACCCTAAATTTTCAAATCAAATCTAATCTACGGGATGCTTTCGCTGGACAGGATGATTTCATACGTGGCAAGAATCATGGCAAAGCAATGTGCTACGAATCGGAGTTAAGGAATAGCACAAAGATCAAGTTCATACCCTACTTCGACGGTGAACTTGCTCCGGCGGCAACGGCGGGGCAGATTGCCGTTGACGGCGGCGGAGACCAGCGGTGGGAGGTCGCTGACGGCGAGAGGATGATCCGGAGACCTAAGGAGGCAGAGTAGGTTATGCGCGGGCGAAGGGTTTCGGAAAAATTTGCAAAATTTGGCCCATCAGTATATATAACCTGACCCCGTCGGTGTGACCGGGTGGAACAACTCGGTGGCACCGAGATGCAAAACTGCAGGCAATTACTGCAACTCGGTGTGACAGAACGGTCCTAATCGGTTACACCGAGATTGAAAACCTAGATCAACTAAGTGATCTCAGTAGGACCGAAAAGGGTGAATCGGTCAGACGGAAATGCACAAAGAGGTTTTGGAAGTTTAAGTCTATGACGAATTGGGAACTCCGAGTGCTCCTCACACAGAGTGGTTCGAATCTGACTTGATCAAACTTTGTGATGTAGCATGAATAGAGTTTGAGACGATAAAAGCATAGATAGCTAGAGGGAGTTCTTAGGCATTCTTGTCCATCCATTTGGCAAAAGAGAAAAGGCCAAACAATCAAAGCAACAAATGGATGTCCTCGAATGAGTAAAATATGCAACCAACATGCTCACACAATAAGATGGCAAAAGAAATATGTGACAAAGCATGCACAAACACTCTAGCATCTATCAAGCAATTGGCGATGACTAGGTCATCTATATATGAGTATATTGACTTAGGAGTCAAATGAGAACATTTGATCATAGTCATACTCATCGTTTAAGCACAAGTGGGGTTACCACTTTTACATAGAGCATTGTTGTACTCACACCATTAGAGTTGCTTTAACTCAATTGATTAGAGTAAAGCTCCCCCTAGATGTGATATCCCCCCTAAGAGGGATCAACTAACCTTGGGTTTTGTCTATGATGACTTCATGTAGGTGTTGAAGATGTGGATGCTCAATGTTGATGTAGATCATTCAGAGCAATCCTTTGGAGTGAGTTTCACTTTCAATACCTACACGGGTTAGTACCAGAAGGAACAAACAAGGATATCCATAGACATAGAGTGATGTGTACACAAGATGATGTCCATGGAAGCATTAGGTTACCTTGTCCCTTGTCTTACCAACAAGAGGGTTTGTGACTCCTTGAACTAGTGCAAGATATGAAAGTTGTTTGCACTTGTCCTCGCCAAAATGGTATGAGTGAAGTATGTTGGCGGAGTCACCCTCAAGAAATCTCTAGTTCTTCTTCTTCGGGATCCACACCATCTTGATGGGAATCCTTGGAGTTGTAGTCATACTTGATGAAGTAGAGATTGATGTAGTCTTGGGAACCCACTTGACCAAGGCCTTGGGTGCTTCCTCGAATGCATCAATCTCCTCTTGAAGCTTGTCCTTGCCTTTTTGCTTGTGGTCTTGTGGTGGAAGATCATCTTGAGATTGTGTTCCTTTGAAAGAAGTAGGATCATACTTCTCTTGTTGAGGAACAAACTTCGTCTTGGGGTATTGATCTTCTTTCCACTCAATTCCATTGGCATTGAACTTTCGTTCAGAACCAACACCTTGATTCTTCCGGTGTCTTCCTTGATTGCGTACAATTTCCTCAAATTGTTTACTTCCGGCAAGGCTCTCATAAACACCTTTCTCTATAATTCCCTTCAATAAGCTATTTTCTTGCTCTCAAGTGTAACTTGGCTAAGAGAATCATTAGCGGAATCAAGAGAGCTACTAGAAGCAACAACATTGGATTTAGCATGATTGTTGTTACTACTAGATGAAGAATCTTTCTTGTTCTTGTTACTAGATTTAACTTGTGGCATGTAAGTAGACAAGAGTAAACGCTTGGCAATGTAAGAAGAACTTTTATTGCAAAGATCATCATTGATTGCCTTTAAAAACTCATGTTCTTGCTCAAGGTTGACCTTTTCAAAGCGTAGCTTATCATGAGTCTTTAAAAGTTCTCGATGATCTTCCAACGTAGTTTCATGAGCTAACTTAAGAGTGTTTATTTCTTTAGTTAGATGCTCAATCTCCTTCGTATCATCGTCATTCGTTTTATCTTGATTATCATGATTAATAGCAAGCTCATCATAGTTTTCATAACTAGAGTTGTCAACAAGTAAATCATCATCTCCTAGCAAATCATCTTCATCACTATTGAAATCAACATACTCGGGGTGTGTTACCTTTGGACCTTTAACCATGAAGCATCTCCCAATTCCTTCATTTGGTGAATCAAATATGTCGTGGGAGTTGTTTGTCACAAGTGCTAGTCCGGCAACACCCTCATCTTGAGTATATTCGGTGTCAGAGTGATAACTTCTTTCGGAGTGATTGTCGGAGTCAAAACCGGATACCCATTCACCAACATGAACTTGATGTCTTCTTTTTGTGTAGCTCCTTGATGACTTGTCCTTCCTTTCCGAGTCCTTGCTTCTCTGAGAGGATCTTCATTCATAATGATCATCTCTACTCCTTCTCTCTCTTGATGGCGATTCTTCTCTTCTACTCCTTATGTTGGGAGAATCTTCTCTTCTTTTGTAGGGGGGCATACATTCATTGGAGTAGTGTTCGGGTCTTCCACAATTGTAGCAATTATGCTCACGACTAAAAGATCTTTTGTCATTGTAGGACCTTGACTTGGAACTTCTTTCCTTGCTTCTACTCTTGTAGAACATGTTGAAGTTCTTCACCATTAGACTCAATTCTTCATTGAAGGTTTGCTTCTCACTTGATGATGTGGGAGCATCACACGAGGCTTTGTAAGCACCACTTGACTTGTTGTGAAGCTCTTCCTTATCCTTGAGTGACATCTCATGAGCAACAATTCTTCCAATAACTTCCGTTGGCTTGAGATCTTTGTAATTGGGCATCATTTGGATCAATGTGCACATGGTATCATATTTTCCATCCAAGGCTCTTAGGATCTTCTTGATGATGAATCTATCGGTCATATCTCCACTTCCTAAGCCGGCAATCTCATTTGTGATGAGAGCAAGCCTAGAGTACATTTCAGCGACGCCTTCACCATCCTTCATTTTGAACTTGTCAAGCTGATTTTGAAGCACATCCAATTTGTATTCCTTGACAAATTTGGTACCTTCGTGCATGTCAATCAAAGTATCCCAAATTTCCTTTGCATTCTCAAGACGGCTGATTTTGATGAATTCTTCGGGAAATCCGTTGAAGAGAATATCACAAGCTTGAGCATTGTATTGTAGCATCTTCAACTCTTCCGCGGTAGCTTCACGGTTTGGTTCTCTCCCATTGAAGAATTCACCTTGCAATCCAATACACACAATAGCCCAAACAGCGGGGTTATGTCCAAGAATATGCATTTTCATCTTATGCTTCCAACTAGCAAAATCTGTACCATCAAAGTAAGGACCTCTACGGTGGTAATTTCCCTCGCAAGACGCCATACTCTCCTAGGTTGTGAAACCAAGGCTATGACCACCACAAGCTATGGAAATCAAAGCAAATGGAGACCAAAGCTTTGATACCACTTGTAGGATCGAAAGTATGTCTAGACGGGGGTGATTAGACTACTTAACCAAATAAAAATCTAGCCTTTTCCCATTTTTAGTTCTAGGCAGATTTTAGCAACTTAGCACAAGTCAAGCAATCAACCTACACATGCAATTCTAAGAGTATAGCAGCGGAAAGTAAAACAATTACATATGAAGGTAAAGGGAGGAGTTTGGAGTGTGCAAACGCAATTGGAGACACGGAGATTTCTGGCGTGGTTCTGATAGGTGGTGCTATCGTACATCCACGTTGATGGATACTTCAACCCACGAAGGGTAACGGTTGCGTGAGTCCACAGAGGGCTCCACCCGCGAAGGGTCCACGAAGAAGCAACCTTGTCTATCCCACCATGGCCGTCGCCCATGAAGGACTTGCCTCACTCGGGTAGATCTTCATGAAGTAGGCGATCTCCTTGCCCTTACAAACTCCTTGGTTGAACACCACAATCTTGACGGAGGCTCCCAAGTGACACCTACCCAATCTAGGAGACACCACTCTCCAAGAGGTAATAGATGGTGTGTTGATGATGAACTCCTTGCTCTTGTGCTTCAAATGATAGTCTCCCCAACAATCAACTCTCTCTCACAGGATTTGGATTTGGTGGAAAGATGATTTGAGTGGAAAGCAACTTGGGGAAGGCTAGAGATCAAGATTTATGTGGTTGGAATGGAATATCTTGACCTCAACACAAGTGTAGGTGATCCCCTCTTAGAAAATGTATGTTGGAAGTGTAGGCATGTTCTGATGGATCTCTCCATGAATGAAGAGTGGGTGGAGGGGTATAAATAGCCTCCACACAAAATCTAACCATTACACAAAAATCACCAAACTCGGTGGGACCGAATCATGAAACTCGATCAGACCGATTTAGTTCAAAATGTGAACGTTAGGATTTTCGGTGGGATCGACATGTCAACTCGGTGGGACCGATTTTGTTAGGGTTAGGGCATAACGTAATCTCGGTGAGACCGATTACACAAACTCGGTGAGACCGATTTTGGTAATGGACTAACAGAGAGTTGGTCAGGCAAACTCGGTGGGACCGATTCGCTCATCTCGGTTGGACCGAAACGTTACAAAAGGGAAACAGGGAGTTTGCATTGCAATCTCGGTGGGACCGATCGCTCATCTCGGTTTGACCGAAATGTTATGAAGGGAAACAGAGAGATTACAATCCCATCTCGGTGAGACAGAGATCCCTATCGGTGAGACCGAAAAGACTAGGGTTTCTGGCAGTGCTATGTCAACTGAACTCGGTGGCACCGGATAGAAAGTTTCGGTGGGGCCGTGTTTGACTTTTGGTTTGGGACATATGTGGATGTGAGAAAGTAGTTGAGGACTTTTGGAGCATATCACTAAGCACTTTGAGCAAGCAAGCCATTAGGAAACACCTCATCCCCTCTTAATAGTATTGGCTTTTCTTATGGACTCAATGTGATCTTGGATCACTTAAAATGAAAAGATGTAGAGTCCTGAGCTTTGAGCTTGGGCCAATTCTTTGTCCTTAGAATTTTAAGGGATCCACTTTTCTCATCCATGCCATGCCAATCATTGTGCTTTCCTTAAATGTTTATCTTTAAGTAGCATTAGCTCAATGAGTTATATGTTTTTAGGAATTACCAAAACCACCCAGGGATAGTTGCACTTTCAGCAGTATTTCAAAAAATTCCTATGATCATGCAAGATCTATCTAGGAGATGCATAGCAACGGGAGGGGAGAGTGTGTCTACGTACCCTCGTAAACTGAAAGCGGAAGCATTTAGTAACGCGGTTGATGTAGTCGAACGTCTTCGCGATCCAAGCGATCAAGTACCGAACATACGGCACCTCCGCGATCAGCACACGTTCAGCTCGGTGACGTCCCTCGAACTGTTGATCCAGGAGGCCGAGGGAGAGTTCTGTCAGCACAATGGCGTGATGACGGTGATGATGAAGTTTACCGATGCAGGTGAAAGGATAGAGATGGACCTATAGGGGGGTGGATAGGTACAATTACAAATTTTAATTATTACTTAGCAATTTTAGGCAATAATGCGGAATATGAAATTGAGCCTAGCAATTGCAAGTATGATACTAAGAGCTAAGCAAGAAAAACAAGAGGTACAAATATATGTGTAAGCAAGCACAATATGATAAATGTAAGTGCAAAGAGACAAGTAACCACAAGTAGAGAGTTAGGGTTAGGTATAACCGCAACTCCGAGAGACGAGGATGTATGCCGATGTTCACTTCCTTGGAGGGAAGCTACGTCACCGTTTAGAGAGGTGGATGTTACCACGAAGGCACACCAACGCCACGAAGGCTGACCCTATTCTCTCTTTGAGACAACACCATGAAGACGTTTCTCAACCACTAGTGTAGACCTTGGGGTGGTCTCCAAACCCTCACAAACTTTTCCGGGGGTAATCACAATGGTCGATTCCTCTCCAAAAGACTCCTACTGCCTAGGAGTCTCCAACCTCCAAGAGTAACAAGAACGATGGGGAAAAGCTCAATACTTGCTCAAATCACAAATTCCTTTGGTGGAAAGAAGGGGAAGAAGTGGATCTATCACTTGATCGGACAACTTCTCTCAAATGCTCTCAAATCCCTTGGGGATCTAAGATTTGGTGTGGAGGAATGAGAGAGAGAGAGAGTGAAATGTGTTCTAGGGTTTGTTCAAAGTGAATGGTCACCTTCTCCCGTGGGGAAGAAGGGCTATATATAGCGTGAGCACAAATATGGCCGTTTTAGTGTAAGTGAATTGGCAGGCCGGACATCCGGCTAGGGGCCGGACATCCGGCCTGGTAAGGTATGAGGAACAAAGCAGAAGTAGAACAGAAAATAGAGGGGCCGGACATCCGGGGGCCAAGCCCGAACATGCGGAGTATCAGGAAGGCCCCGACATCTGGTGCGATCACTAAAAAGTTACAGAACCTCAGCTATTCCATGGGTAGAAGAGGTCGGACATCCGGGATAGGGACCGGACATCCGGCGTATCAGGGAGGCCCGGACATCCAAGGAAAACCCAGACATCCGGCGTGGAACCAGAAATCTTCTGGATATGAAGAGGGCTAAGCCCGGACATCCGGGGCACGAGCCAGATATCCGGGGAGCATCCCAGACATACGGCATGAGGCCCGGACATCTGACACTCCCATGGGCAGAATAAGCGAGAGAGTAGTGATAGATCAAATGAGTTATGTAAAGATGATATCATGGCAAGAGCAAGTCTTTTACTGACCCTATTGATCCCCTCTTAATAGTGCGGGATCCTATACTCAAGGAAACAAAATATGAAATCATTTTAATACTTCATCCTTGAGTGAAACCACTTCGTATGCTCTTGATCCACACACTTTGATGAACCGGGGACCCACACCTGAGATTTACTTGACAGTCAGTGTTAGTCCCCTACATGTATATTGTCATCAACATCAAAACATGATGTAAGGGCATGATTGCTCTTTCAATCTCCCCCTTTTTGTTTGTTGATGACAATCACACACGTAGTATCATAGATGCAATAAATAATCTTAGCATTGACAAACATGAGAGCAAAAGCACAAAATATGTTGATGTTTCTATTTCATTTTAGCTCCCCCTCATTGTGAGCATGAGATGAATATGTTAGGATGCGCAACACAAACTTCGTATGGTAGAATATGTAGCTCCAGGAGATATACATGTGAGAGACATGCACATATGAAACCACCATAACACATAGACTAAAAACATTTCATAGCACAAGATAATAATATAGGTAGCAACATAACAAGTTTGAATAATAGTAGCTAACACAAATAGCCAACACATCATAGCATGACCATACTAAGATACTACTTCTCCCCCTTTGATAGCAACAAGTAAAAAGGGGCAAAGAACTATGCTGACTCGGTCATGATGACCCACAAGTATAGGGGATCTATCGTAGTCCTTTCGATAAGTAAGAGTGTCGAACCCAACGAGGAGCGGAAGGAAATGATAAGCGGTTTCCATCAAGGTACTCTCTGCAAGTACTGAAATAAGTGGTAATAGATAGTTTTGTGATAGGATAATTTGTAACGAGCAACAAGTAACAAAAGTAAATAAAGTGCAGCAAGGTGGCCCAATCATTTTTGTAGCAAAGGACAAGTCTGGACAAACTCTTATATAGAGAAAAGCACTCCCGAGGACACATGGGAATATCGTCAAGCTAGTTTTCATCACGTTCATATGATTCGTGTTCGGTACTTTGATAATTTGGTATGTGGGTGGACCGGTGCTTGGGTGCTGCCCTTAGTTGGACAAGCATCCCACTTATGATTAACCTCTATTGCAAGCATCCGCAACTACAATAAAAGTATTAAGGTAAACCTAACCATAGCATGAAACATATGGATCCAAATCAGCCCCTTACGAAGCAACGCATAAACTAGGGTTTAAGCTTCTGTCACTCTAGCAACCCATCATCTACTTATTACTTCCCAATGCCTTCCTCTAGGCCCAAATAATGGTGAAGTGTTATGTAGTCGACGTTCACATAACACCACTAGAGGAGAGACAACATACATCTCATCAAAATATCGAACGAATACCAAATTCACATGACTACTAATAGCAAGACTTCTCCCATGTCCTCAGGAACAAACGTAACTACTCACAAAGCATATTCATGTTCATAATCAGAGGGGTATTAATATGCATATAGGATCTGAACATATGATCTTCCACCAATTAAACCAACTAGCATCAACTACAAGGAGTAATTAACACTATTAGCAACCCACAGGTACCAATCCCGGACTTAGAGACAAGAATTGGATACAAGAGATGAACTAGGGTTTTGAGAGGAGATGGTGCTGGTGAAGATGTTGATGGAGATTGCCCTCTCCCGATGAGAGGAGCGTTGGTGATGACGATGGCGATGATTTCCCCCTCCCGGAGGGAAGTTTCCCTGGCAGAACAGCTCCGCCAGAACCCTAGATTGGTTCCGCCAAGGTTCCGCCTCGTGGCGGCGGAGTTTCGTCCGAGAAGATGGCTTATGATTTTTTCCTCATCGAAAGACCTCATATAGCAGAAGATGGTCATCAGAGCGCCACCAGGGGGCCCACGAGGTAGGGGGCGCGCCCAGGGGGTAGGGCGTGCCCCCACCCTCGTGGGCATGGTGTGGCCCCCTGGTGAACTTCTTACACTCAATATTTATTATATATTCTGAAATTGACTTCCGTGAAGTTTCAGGACTTTTGGAGCTGTGCAGAATAGGTCTCTAATATTTGCTCCTTTTCCATCCCAGAATCCCAGCTGCCGGCATTCTCCCTCTTTATGTAAACCTTGTAAAACAAGAGAGAATAGGCATAAGTATTGTGACATAATGTGTGATAACAGCCCATAATGCAATAAATATCGATATAAAAGCATGATGCAAAATGGACGTATCAACTCCCCCAAGCTTAGACCTCGCTTGTCCTCAAGCGAAAGCCGAAATCGAAAAATATGTCCACATGTTTAGAGATAGAGGTGTCGATAAAAATAAAATACGGACATGAGGGCATCATGATCATTCTTAGAATAACAACTTATATAATTCTTGTCATATGATTTCTAACGCTAGAGTAATAATTTCAATCACAATTCCAAGTATGAATCGTATACTTCATTGAAAACTAACAAACTATAATCTCGGTCATTGGAGCAATTGCAATTTATCATAACATAGGAAAGATTCAATATATAAGAGCTTTTCAGCAAGTCCATATACTCAACTATCATATAGTCTTTCACAATTGCTGACACTCACGCAATACTTATGGGTATGGAGTTTTAATCGGACACAAAGAAAGATAGGGGCTTATAGTTTTGCCTCCCAACGTTTTACCTCAAGGGTAATGTCAACAATAATAGTTCATGAAAACTCACATCCAATTAGCCATATATACCAGGATCTTTCCAACATACTGTGCTTGCCAAAGGATAAAATGTAAAAAGGAAGGGTGAAGATCACCATGACTCTTATGCAAGGTAGGTGATAAAAGTAAAAAGATAGGCCCTTCGCAGAGGGAAGCAGAGGTTGTCATGCGCTTTTATGGTTGGATGCACAAAATCGTAATGCGAAAGAACGTCACTTTATATTGCCACTTGTGATATGGACCTTTATTACGCAGTCTGTCGCTTTTATTTCTTCCATATCACACGATCGTATAAAGTTTATTTTCTCCCACACTAATAAGTCATACATATTTAAAGAGCAATTTTTATTGCTTTGCACCAATGACAACTTACTTGGAGGATCTTACTCAATCCATAGGTAGGTATGGTGGTCTCTCATGGAAAAACTGGTTTAAGGGTATTTGGAAGCACAAGTAGTATCTCTACTTGGTGCGATGAATTTGGCTAGCATGAGAGGGAAAGGCAAGCTCAACCATGTTGAATGATCCATGACAATATAATTTATCTCAGATGTAAGAAAACATAACCCATTACGCTGTCTTCCTTGTCCCACGTCAACTCTTTAGCATGTCATATTTTAATGAGTGCTCACAATCATAAAAGATGTCCAAGATAGTATATCTATATGTGAAGACCTCTCTTTCTTTATTACTTCCTATTAATTGCAACGATGACCAAAACTATGTTTGTCAACTCTCAACAACTTTTATTCATCATACCTTTTTCTAGGTGAGCTCATTACTCTCCATAAAGATCCATATGATCTCTTTTGTTTCTTTTTATTCTTTCTCTTTTCTCTTATTCACTTAGGATCATGGAAAAAGAATGAAGCCCTTGACTCAATACTAATCTTTATTATATAGCTCATGGACTCGATTACATAAAAGGATCATAAAGCAAAAATCACAACTAGATCATACTAAGAACTTTTATTCTACTAGATCAAGATATTACCAAAAGGATCGAACTAAGAAAAATGGTAAAGATAAAAGTGATGGTGATACGATACCGGGGCACTCCCCCAAGCTTGGTAGTTGCCAAGGGGAGTGCCCATACCCATGTGATTATGTCTCCTTTGTTGGTGAAGAAGGTGATGGTTTTGTTGATGGCGTAGGCTTGTCATCCTTCTTCCAAGGCATAGGCTCACCATCATAGAAGGATGATCGAGTCTCCTTAAACCTCAAATCTGCAGCCAAACTCATCCTCTTGAATCTATATTCATACTCATAGTTTTGATTTTGCAGGTCATAGATCTGGGCTTGGAGGTGCTCGTTTTTGTCATGAAGCTTGAAGATGGCCTCCCCAATGTCCTTGACGTCCAGCTTGTGGTTGTTGGTGAACTCCGTGATCATAATGTGATTGGAATCGAGTCCACGCTCCACCATCTCCTGACACTTGAAAACTTCTTGCTCCAATGCCTCGAGCCTTGCCTCCGTGCTTCCGGTCTTCCTTGGTCCCTCAACATCGCGGATGTGCAACAACCCCTCATGCATCTCAATGGTTTGAGGGTGTTGCAGCACCTCCGCGAGGTAGGGGTTGATGACCTTCTTGAAGAACTGGTCCTTGGGGGCACTTGAAGACGACATGATGACCTGGATCTATCAGAAAAACAGCTCGAAACAAAGACATGAGATTTTTGCGTGATACGCGAGTCAAAACCTCCAGGAGATTATATAATGAATTTTTACCGACCGAAATACATGTCGTGTAAGAAAACGGAGTCCGGAAAGCGCACGAGGTGCCCACGAGGTGGGGGGGCACGCCCAGGGGGTAGGGCGCGCCCTCCACCCTCGTGGAGGCCTCGTGTCCTTCCCGGACTGCTACTTATTTTTCTTTTTTTTTAATATTCCAAAATGGAGAAATATTGCCTTAAAAACTGTTTTGGAGTCGGTTTACATACCGTACCACATACCTATTTCTTTTTGGAGTCTGAAACGTTGCGGAAAGTGTTCCTTATGTATTCCTCCGGGGTTACGGTTTCAATAACATTGGTTTCAACATTTATGGGATTACCTGAGATATAATGTTTGATTCTTTGACCGTTCACCACCTTCGGATTTGTACCTTCGAAGTTGTTGATTTTTATGGCACTGGAACGATAGGCCTCCTCGATAATGTAAGGACCTTCCCATTTAGAGAGAAGTTTTCCTGCAAAAAATCTTAAACGAGAGTTGTATAGCAATACATAATCACCTACATTAAACTCACGCTTTTTATTCTTTTATCATGCCACCTTTTAACTTTTTCTTTAAACAACTTGGCATTTTTGTAGGCTTGGGTTCTCCATTCATCAAGTGAGTTAATATCAAATAACCTCTTCTCAGCGGCAAGTTTCAAATCATAGTTGAGCTCTTTAATAGCCCAATAAGCCTTATGTTCTAGTTCGAGAGGTAAGTGACATGCTTTTCCATAAACCATTTTATACGGAGACATACCCATAGGATTTTTATATGCAGTTCTATAGGCCCATAATGCATCATCAAGTTCCTTGGACCAATTCTTTCTAGATCTATTAACAGTCTTTTGCAAAATTAATTTGAGTTCTCTATTACTCAATTCTACTTGACCACTAGACTGAGGGTGATAAGGAGATGCAATTCTATGATTAACATCATATTTAGCAAGCATTTTACGGAAAGCACCATGAATAAAATGTGAACCACCATCAGTCATTAAATATCTAGGGACTCCATATCTTGGAAAAATAACTTCTTTAAGCATCTTAATAGAGGTGTTATGATCAGCACTACTAGTTGGAATAGCTTCTACCCACTTAGTAACGTAATCAACAACAACTAAAATATGTGTATAACCATTAGAGGCAGGAAAAGGTCCCATATAATCAAAGCCCCAAACATCAAATGGTTCAATAACGAGTGAATAATTCATAGGCATTTCTTGACATCTACTAATATTACCAATTCCTTGACATTCATCACAAGATAAGACAAACTTACGGGCATCCTTGAAGAGAGTATGCCAATAAAAACCAGATTGCAATACCTTATGTGCAGTTCTATCTCCAGCATGGTGTCCTCCATAAGCTTCGGAGTGACACTTGCATAGGATCTGTTCCTGTTCATGCTCAGGTACACAACATCTAATAACTCCATCTACTCCTTCTTTATAAAGATGTGGGTCATCCAAAAGTAATGCCTCAAATCATAGAAGAACTTTTTTCTTTTGTTGGTATGTGAAACTAGGTGGTATAAATTTAGCAACAATATAATTAGCATAATTAGCATACCATGGAGCAGTATGAGAAGCATTTATGACATTTAATTGCTCATCAGGAAAGCTATCATCAATAGGTAGTGGGTCATCAAGCACATTTCCTAACCTAGACAAGTTGTCTGCAACGGGGTTCTCAGCTCCTTTCTATCAACAATATGTAAGTCAAATTCTTGTAGCAAGAGAACCCATCTAATAAGTCTAGGTTTAGCATCTTTATTTTCCATAAGATATTTAATAGCAGCATGATCAGTGTGAATAGTTACTTTAGAATCAACAATATAAGGTCTGAACTTATCACAAGCAAATACAACTGCTAAGAATTCTTTTTCAGTAGTAGCATAATTTCTTTGAGCATTGTCTAGGGTTTTACTAGCATATTGAATAACATTTAATTTCTTATCAACTCTTTGCCCTAGAACAGCACCTACGGCATAATCACTAGCATCACACATAATTTCAAAAGGTAAATTCCAATCAGGTGGCTGAACAATAGGTGCAGAGATCAATGCTTTCTTAAGTATTTCAAATGCTTCTACAAAATCATCATCAAAGACAAATGGTATATCTTTTTTGTAATAGATTAGTCAGAGGCCGAGAAATTTTTGTGAAGTCCTTAATGAACCTCCTATAAAATCCGGTGTGACCAAGGAAACTTCTTATACCTTTGATTTCCTTGGGACATGGAATCTTTTCAATAGCATCAACCTTGGCTTTATCAACCTCAATACCTCTTTCAAAAACTTTATGCCCCAAGACAATACCTTCATTAACCATAAAGTGGCACTTTTCCCAATTCAAGACAAGATTAGTTTCTTCACATCTCTGCAAAACTCGATCAAGGTTGCTCAAGAAATCATCAAAAGAAGATCCATAGACGGAGAAATCATCCATGAAAACCTCACAAATCTTTTCACAAAAGTCAGAGAATATAGCCATCATGCATCTTTGAAAGGTAGCAGGTGCATTACTTAAACCAAAAGGCATACGTCTATAAGAAAAAGTACCAAATGACAAGTAAAAGTAGTCTTTGATTGATCCTTGGCTGACACAGGTATTTGAGAGAAACCAGAATAACCATCTAGAAAGCAAAAAATGTGTATGTTTGGATAATCTTTCTAGCATTTGATCAATAAAAGGTAAGGGGTAATGATCCTTTTTACTGGCCTTATTTAATTTACGGAAATCAATTACCATCCTATAACCTGTAATAATTCTTTGAGGAATCAATTCATCTTTATCATTAGGAACGCCAGTAATACCTCCCTTCTTAGGGACACAATGGACAGGACTTACCCACTGACTATCAGCAACGGGATAGATTATACCTGCCTCAAGGAGCTTTAGTATTTCCTTTCTTACCACCTCTTTCATTTTAGGATTCAGCCGTCGTTGATGATCACAAACTGGTTTAGCATCTTCTTCCAAATTTATTTTATGTTGACATAGTGTGGGACTAATGCCCTTAAGATCATCAAGAGTATACCCAATAGCAGCACGGTGCTTCGTCAGAGTTTTCAATAATCTCTCTTCCTCATGCTCTGAAAGGTTAGCACTAATAATAACAGGATATATCTTTTTCTCATCAAGGTAAGCATATTTAAGAGTATCAGGAAACGGTTTAAGCTCAAACACGGGATCACCCTTGGGTGGAGGAGGGTCCCTGATAACCCATAAGTATAGGGGATCGCAAAAGCTTTCGAGGGTAGAGTATGCAACCCAAATTTATTGATTCGACACAAGGGGAGCCAAAGAATATTCTCAAGTATTAGCAGCTGAGTTGTCAATTCAACCACAACTGGAAACTTAGTATCTGCAGCAAAGTGTTTAGTAGCAAAGTAATATGATAGTGGTGGTAGCAGCAACAAAAGTAAAGATAGCAAAAGTAATGTTTTTAGTATTTTGTAGTGATTGTAACAGTAGCAACGGGAAAGTAAATAAGCGAGAACCAGTATATGGAAAACTCGAAGGCACCGAATCAGTGATGGATAATTATGCCGGATGCGGTTCATCATGTAACAGTCATAACATAGGGTGACACAGAACTAGCTCCAATTCATCAATGTAATGTAGGCATGTATTCCGTATATAGTCATACGTGCTTATGGAAAAGAACTTGCATGACATCTTTTGTCCTACCCTCCCGTGGCAGCGGGGTCCTATTGGAAACTAAGGGATATTAAGGCCTCCTTTTAATAGAGAACCGGAACAAAGCATTAGCACATAGTGAATACATGAACTCCTCAAACTATGGTCATCACCGGGAGTGGTCCCGATTATTGTCACTTCGGGGTTGCCGGATCATAACACATAGTAGGTGACTATAGACTTGCAAGATAGGATCAAGAACTCACATATATTCATGAAAACATAATAGGTTCAGATCTGAAATCATGGCACTCGGGCCCTAGTGACAAGCATTAAGCATAGCAAAGTCATAGCAACATCAATCTCAGAACATAATGGATACTAGGGATCAAACCCTAACAAAACTAACTCGATTACATGATAAATCTCATCCAACCCATCACCGTCCAGCAAGCCTACGATGGAATTACTCACGCACGGCGGTGAGCATCATGAAATTGGTGATGGAGGATGGTTGATGATGACGACGGCGACGAATCCCCCTCTCCGGAGCCCCGAACGGACTCCAGATCAGCCCTCCCGAGAGGTTTTAGGGCTTGGCGGCGGCTCCGTATCGTAAAACGCGATGATTTCTTCTCTCTGATTTTTTTCTCTCCGAAAGCAAATATATAGAGTTGGAGTTGGCGTCGGAGGGCATCCAGGGGGCCCACGAGGTAGGGGGCGCGCCCTAGGGGGGGCGCCCCCCACCCTCGTGAGAAGGGTGTGGGCCCCCTGGTCTTCATCTTTGGCGAGGATTTTTTATTGTTTTTCTAAGATGTTCCGTGGAGTTTCAGGTCATTCCGAGAATATTTGTTTTCTGCACATAAAACAACACCATGGCAATTCTGCTGAAAACAGCGTCAGTCCGGGTTAGTTCCATTCAAATCATACAAGTTAGAGTCCAAAACAAGGGCAAAAGTGTTTGGAAAAGTAGATACGACGGAGACGTATCAACTCCCCCAAGCTTAAACCCTTGCTTGTCCTCAAGCAATTCAGTTGACAAACTGAAAGAAAGAAAGAAAAACTTTTACAAACTCTGTTTGCTCTTGTTGTTGTAACTATGTCAAGCCAGCATTCAAGTTTTCAGCATAGATCATAACTAACCACATTTGCAATAATTCTCAGGTCTCATAATTACTCATATCAATAGCATAATCAACTAGCAAGTCATAATAATAAATCTCGGATGACAACACTTTCTCAAAACAATCATAATATGATATAACAAGATGGTATCTCGCTAGCCCTTTCTGAGACCGCAAAACATAAATGCAGAGCACCTTTAAAGATCAAGGACTGACTAGACATTGTAATTCATGGTAAAAGAGATCCAATCATAGTCATACCCAATATAAATTAACAGTGATGAATGCAAATGACGGTTGTGCTCTCCAGCTAGTGCTTTTTAATAAGAGGGTGATGACTCAACATAAAAGTAAATGGATAGGCCCTTCGCAGAGGGAAGCAGGGATTTGTAGAGGTGCCAGAGCTCGGTTTTGAAATAGAGATAAATTGTATTTTGAGCGGTATACTTTCATTGTCAACGTAACAACTAAGAGATGGCGATATCTTCCATGCTAAACACATTATAGGCGGTTCCCAAACAGAATGGTAAAGTTTATACTCCCCCTCCACCAACAAGCATCAATCCATGGCTTGCTCGAAACAACGAGTGCCTCCAACATACATCAGGTCCCAGGGGGAGTTTTGTTTGCAATTAATTTTGATTTAGTTTGCATAAAGCATGGGACTGGGCATCCCGGTGACCAGCCATTTTCTCGTGAGTGAGGAGCGGAGTCCACTCCTCTTGAGAATAACCCGC
Organism: Triticum aestivum; assembly: GCF_018294505.1. Classification (NCBI taxonomy): domain Eukaryota; kingdom Viridiplantae; phylum Streptophyta; class Magnoliopsida; order Poales; family Poaceae; genus Triticum; species Triticum aestivum. The sequence goes on along the minus strand of NC_057797.1, from coordinate 666,349,993 downwards.
CTAACACGGAAGATAAGGACAGCCTTTGTTGATACATGAGCTATTCGAGCATACAAAACAGAATGTTTATTTGAAGGTTTAGAGTTTGGCACATACAAATTTACTTGGAACGGCAGGTAGATACCGCATATAGGAAGGTATGGTGGACTCATCTGGAATAACTTTGGGGTTTAAGGGATTGGATGCACAAGCAGTATTCCCGCTTAGTACAAGTGAAGGCTAGCAAAAGACTGGGAAGCGACCAACTAGAGAGCGACAACAGCCATGTACATGCATTAAAATTAATAAACATTGGATGCAAGCATGAGTAGGATATAATCCACCATGAACATAAATATCGTGAAGGCTATGTTGATTTTGTTTCAACTACATGCGTGAACATGTGCCAAGTCAAGTCACTTAAATCATTCAAAGGAGGATACCACCCCATCATACCACATCATAATCATCTCAATAGCATGTTGGCACACAAGGTAAACCATTATAACTCATAGCTAATCAAGCATGGCACAAGCAACTATGATCTCTAATTGTCATTGCAAACATGTTTATTCATAATAAGCTGAATCAAGAACGAGGGACTCATCATATTTACAAAAACAAAAGAGGTCGAGTTCATACCAGCTTTTCTCATCTCAGTCAGTCCATCATATATCATCATAATTGCCTTTCACTTGCACGACCGAACGGTGTGAATAATAATAAGAGTGTACGTGCATTGGACTAAGCTGGAATCTGCGAGCATTCAATAAACAGGAGAAGACAAGGCAATATGGGCTCTGGTTAAATCAACAATAATGCATATAAGAGCCACTTCAACAATTTAATTATGGTCTTCTCCTACTGACCCCCAAAGAAAAGAAAAGAAATAAAACTATTTACACGGGAAAGCTCCCAACAAGCAAAAGAAGAACGGGAAATATTTTTGGGTTTTCTTTTTAATTATTACTACTACAGCAGAAAAATAAACTACTACTAATTTTTTTGGTTTTTCTTAAGGTTTAACAAACACACAAGAAGAAAGCAGGAAAAAGAAAATAAACTAGCATGGATATTACAGTGAAAAAGTATGAGCACCGACATCTAGCAATGAGTGTGTGTGAACATAAATGTAATGTCGGTGAGAAATACGTACTCCCCCAAGCTTAGGCTTTTGGCCTAAGTTGGTCTATGGCCACGGCTGGCCTGGCGGATATCCATAATAATAGTTGTTGGGGTCGTACTGTGATGAGGAGGAATAGTTGGGATCATACTGTGATGAAGAAGAAGACTCTGACTGCCACTGGCTGACAGTCATCTCTGGATCCCAAGAATAAACAGATTGTCGTGGAGGCTCATCTTGTGGTTCCTGTTCCGGGGCTGGTGCAGGATTCTTGTAAGCTTGGACGGCAGCCCACGTAACGAGGTAGGGTCCTACAAAATTAAACAAAGAAGGAGCAGGCAGGATAATAGTCTCAGGATGATGTTTGTTAAAGAACAATTGATACTTAAGCTCTCCTGCCCTATTCTTAACAATAAAATCATGTGCCACCATACTTTTATGATCTAGATAAACACGGGGCAGCACCTTTTCTTCCTTCTCAGCATGCCTAATAGGTATGTTAAAATGTGCAGCTAGGCGTGTGGCATAGACGCCTCCAAAGATGGGACCCTTAGTACGGTTCATACTTAACCGTCTAGCAATAATACCGCCCATACTAAAAGTGTTATCACTGTATAAACCATGGTGCAGAATAATTATATCAGGGATACTAAGGTTTCCACTGTTTCCGCGTCCAATTAAACAACGACTAGCAAATAATGCAAAGTAACGTAAAACAGGAAAATGTATGCTAGTGATTCGTGCATCGGAAACCTTTCTAGTTTCTCCTACAGTGATAGTATCAATAAACCCAGCCACATCATCATGATGTGGTTCTTCTGTCTTGCCCTCAAAAGGGATTAAACAAATCCGACAGAAATCATAAAGTGACATCTCCTTATGCTCATCATATAAATGAAACTCCACCGTAGGTGGTGAGTTCCTAGAATGAGAATGAAAGTTTTGCACAAAAGTATTTGTGAGTAAGAGCTACTGATCGCATTGGTCGTGGAGGAAAGCGGTGAGGCCTGCATTGTGAGCCAATTCATGAAAATCTTCATAGATACCGACTGCTCTCAAGAAATCTTCAGAAGGCCATTCACACGCCCGAATCTCCGCGGTGCGCGGCAAATTATACTTAGGCTTCGGTGCCTTTTCCTTCGAGCTTTGGCTCGACGAGCCCCTCAAAAATCTCCTCATTATTTTTCTGAAACAATCTGAAATTTTTAGTAACTTCAAACAAAAGTGAACCAACTTCAATAAAACTGATAGCAACTACCCCTTCAAGTGCCTAGAGCCTATATCAAGCATTAGAACTACTTGGAACCATATAAATTTGACATGCAAGCTCAAGAACATGGTCACCTATGCAGCACAAATTTGCAAAGAATAAAGCACTAGAACAAAAACTAATTGGACCAATGGAGGAGTCACATACCAAGGAACAATCTCCCCAAGCAGTTTTGCGAGAGGTGCTTTGAGGAAGGAGATCGAAAATCACAGCAAAAGTGCTTGGAACTCGTGCTTGAGTTGGTTTTTCGGGTTTGTGTGAGATAGAGGAAGAAGATGGGTGCTGGGATAAGTGGAGGAGGGCCACCGTGGGCCCACGAGGCAGGGGCGCGCCCTAGGGGGGGCGCCCACCACCCTCGTGGCCAGGTGGCAGCTCCTCCCGCGGTAATTTTTGCACAGTAAATCCTCAAATATTCCGAAAAAATCATATTAAATTGGCATGGCATTCTGAGGACTTTTATTTTCGGGATATTTTTATATTGCACGGATAAGTCAGGAAACAGACAGAAAATACTATTTTTACTTTATTTAATATAAATAACAGAAAGTAAAAGTGGGGTACAGAAGTTTGTGCTTCTAGTTTCATCCATCTCATGCTCATCAAAAAGAATCCACTAACAAGGTTGATCAAGTCTTGTTAACAAACTCATTCCGATAATCATGAAACCGGAGAAATTTCGAATAACACTAAGTTACCTCAACGGGGATATGCACATCCCCAATAATAAGTATATCATATTTCTTCTTGACAGTAGGAAGAGGAAATTCAAAACCTCCAAATATAATCGATGGAATTTTTCCAATAGAGTTGATACTATGAACTTGAGGTTGTTTCCTCGGAAAGTGTACCGTATGCTCATTACCATTAACATGAAAAGTGACATTGCCTTTGTTGCAATCAATAACAGCCCCTGCAGTATTAAGAAAAGGTCTTCCAAGAATAATAGACATACTATCATCCTCGGGAATATCAAGAATAACAAAGTCCGTTAAAATAGTAACGTTTGCAACCACAACAGGCACATCCTCACAGATACCGACAGGTATAGCAGTTGATTTATCAGCCATTTGCAAAGATATTTCAGTAGGTGTCAACTTATTCAAGTCAAGTCTACGATATAAAGAGAGAGGCATAACACTAACACCGGCTCCAAGATCACATAAAGCAGTTTTAATATAATTTCTTTTAATGGAGCAAGGTATAGTAGGTACTCCGGGGTCTCCAAGTTTCTTTGGTATTCCACCCTTAAAAGTATAATTAGCAAGCATGGTGGAAATTTCAGCTTCCGGTATCTTTCTTTTATTAGTAATGATATCCTTCATATATTTAGCATAAGGATTTGTTTTGAGCACATCAGTTAATCTCATACGCAAAAAGATAGGCCTAATCATTTCAGCAAAGCGCTCAAAATCCTCATCATCCTTTTTCTTGGATGGTTTCGGAGGAAAAGGCATGGGTTTCTGAACCCAAGGTTCCCTTTCTTTACCATGTTTCCTAGCAACAAAGTCTCTTTTATCATAACGTTGATTCTTTGATTGTGGGTTATCAAGATCAACAGCAGGTTCAATTTCTACATCATTATCATTACTAGGTTGAGCATCATCATGAACATCATCATTAATATTTTTACTAGGTTCATGTTCATTACCAGATTGTGTTTCAGCATCAGACATAGATATATCATTTGGATTATCAGGTGGTTCAGCAATAGGTTCACTAGAAGTTTGCACAGTTCTATCATTTTTCTTCTTCTTCTTTTTAGAAGAACTAGGAACATCAATATTATTTCTTTGAGAATCTTGCTCGATTCTCTTAGGGTGGCCTTCAGGATACAAAGGTTCCTGAGTCATTCTACCAGTTCTAGTAGCCACTCTAACAGCATAATCATTTTTCTTACTATTCATTTCATTAAGCACTTCTTTTTGAGCCTTAAGTACTTGTTCTACTTGAGTGGTAACCATAGAAGCATGTTTGCTAACAAGTTTAAGTTCACCTTTAATATTAGCCATATAATCACCCAAGCGTCTAATCATATAAGCATTTTCTTTTAATTGTCTACCAAAATAAGCATTGAAGTCGTCTTGCTTAAACATAAAGTTATCAAACTCATCCAAACACTGACTAGAAATTTTAGTAGGAGGGACTTCAGCTTTATCATATCTATAGAGAGAATTTACCTTTACTACCTGTGTCGGGATATCGGGATCAGGAGGTTCTTCAGTAAATAAAGAATTGAGATCATATGTTTCTTCAACAGGCGGTATATTAAGACCATGTATTTCTTCAATAGGAGGTAAATTCTTAACGTCTTCAGCTTTAATACCTTTTCTTTCATAGATTTCTTTGCCTCTTGCATATCTTCGGGACTGAGAAATAGAACACCTCTCTTCTTCGGAGTTGGTTTAAGAATAGGCTCAGTAATTGGAGCAGGAGATGGCTCAGGAGCTGGCTCAGGAGGTGCCCAATTATTTTCATTTGTCAACATATTATTCAATAGAATTTCAGCTTCATCCGGTGTTCTTTCCCTGAAAAGAGAACCAGCACAACTATCCAGGTAATCTCTGGAAGCATCGGTTAGTCCATTATAAAAGATATCAAGTATTTCAGGTTTCTTAAGAGGATGATCAGGCAAAGCATTAAGTAACTTGAGAAGCCTCCCCCAAGCTTGTGGGAGACTCTCTTCTTTAATTTGCACGAAGTTGTATATTTCCCTCAAAGCAGCTTGTTTCTTATGAGCAGGGAAATATTTAGCAGAGAAGTAATAAATCATATCCTGGGGACTACGCACACAACCAGGATCAAGAGAATTAAACCATATCTTAGCATCACCCTTTAATGAGAACGGAAATATTTTGAGTATATAAAAGTAACGCGATCTCTCATCATTAGTGAACAGGGCAGCTATATCATTTAACTTAGTAAGATGTGCCACAACAGTTTCAGATTCATAGCCATAAAACGGATCAGATTCAACCAAAGTAATTATATCAGGATCAACAGAGAATTCATAATCCTTATCAGGAACACAAATAGGTGAAGTAGCAAAAGCAGGGTCGGGTTTCATTTTATCTCTAAGTGATTCTTTGTTCCATTTAATTAATAACCTCTTAAGCTCATATCTATCTTTGCAAGCTAAAATAGCGGCAGAAGATTCCATATCAAAAAGATAGCCCTCAGGAATAACAGGCATATTTTCATCATCACTATCATCATCGTATTCAGATTCAATAATTTCTTTTTCTCTAGCCCTAGCAATTTGTTCATCAAGAAATTCACCAAGGGGCACAGTAGTATCAGGCATAGAAGCAGTTTCATCATAAGTATCATGCATAGCAGAAGTGGCATCATCAATAACATGCGACATATCAGAACGAATAGCAGAAGCAGGTGTAGGTGTCGCAAACTTACTCATAACAGAAGGTGAATCAAGTGCAGAGCTAGATGGCAGTTCCTTACCTCCCCTCGTAGTTGAGGGATAGATCTTGGTTTTTGGATCTCTCAAGTTCTTCATAGTGTCCAGCAGATATAAATCCCAAGTGACTCAAAGAATAGAGCTATGCTCCCCGGCAACGGCGCCAGAAATTAGTCTTGATAACCCACAAGTATAGGGGATCGCAACAGCTTTCGAGGGTAGAGTATTCAACCCAAATTTATTGATTCGACACAAGGGGAGCCAAAGAATATTCTCAAGTATTAGCAGCTGAGTTGTCAATTCAACCACACCTGGAAACTTAGTATCTGCAGCAAAGTGTTTAGTAGCAAAGTAATATGATAGTGGTGGTAGCAGCAACAAAAGTAAAGACAGCAAAAGTAATGTTTTTGGTATTTTGTAGTGATTGTAACAGTAGCAGCGGGAAAGTAAATAAGCGAGAACCAGTATATGGAAAACTCGTAGGCACCGGATCAGTGATGGATAATTATGCCGGATGCGGTTCATCATGTAACAGTCATAACATAGGGTGACACAGAACTAGCTCCAATTCATCAATGTAATGTAGGCATGTATTCCGTATATAGTCATACGTGCTTATGGAAAAGAACTTGCATGACATCTTTTGTCCTACCCTCCCGTGGCAGCGGGGTCCTATTGGAAACTAAGGGATATTAAGGCCTCCTTTTAATAGAGAAACGGAACAAAGCATTAGCACATAGTGAATACATGAACTCCTCAAACTATGGTCATCACCGGGAGTGGTCCCGATTATTGTCACTTCGGGGTTGCCGGATCATAACACATAGTAGGTGACTATAGACTTGCAAGATAGGATCAAGAACTCACATATATTCATGAAAACATAATAGGTTCAGATTTGAAATCATGGCACTCGGGCCCTAGTGACAAGCATTAAGCATAGCAAAGTCATAGCAACATCAATCTCAGAACATAATGGATACTAGGGATCAAACCCTAACAAAACTAACTCGATTGCATCATAAATCTCATCCAACCCATCACCATCTAGCAAGCCTACGATGGAATTACTCACGCACGGCGGTGAGCATCATGAAATTGGTGATGTACGATGGTTGATGATGACGACGGCGACGAATCCCCCTCTCTGGAGCCCCGAACGGACTCCAGATCAGCCCTCCCGAGAGGTTTTAGGGCTTGGCGGCGGCTCCGTATCATAAAATGTGATGATTTCTTCTCTCTGATTTTTTTCTCTCCGAAAGCAAATATATAGAGTTGGAGTTGGCGTCGGATGGCATCCAGGGGGCCCGCGAGGTAGGAGGGCGCGCCCTAGGGGGGCGCCCCCCACCCTCGTGAGAAGGGTGTGGCCCCCCTGGTCTTCATCTTTGGCGAGGATTTATTATTATTATTTCTAATATGTTCCGTGGAGTTTCAGGTCATTCCGAGAATATTTGTTTTCTGCACATAAAACAACACCATGGCAATTCTGCTGAAAATAGCGTCAGTCCGGGTTAGTTCCATTCAAATCATACAAGTTAGAGTTCAAAACAAGGGCAAAAGTGTTTGAAAAGTAGATATGACGAAGACGTATCAGTCCCCTAGGATTTCAACAGGTAGAATGTTTTTCAGAATAGGTTCCTGTTTAAAGAATACTTCATCTATTTCCCTTCTTTCATTCATAAACATATCATTTTCATGGTCTAGCAAATATTGTTCTAAAGGATCACTAGGAGGTACGGCAATAGAAGCAAGACCAATAATTTCATCCTTACTAGGTAATTCTTCTTCACGGTGTTGTCTACTAAATTTAGAGAAATTAAATTCATGAGACATATCATCTAAACCGATAGTAACAACATCCTTTTTGCAATCTATCTTAGCATTAACAGTGTTCAAGAAGGGTATACCAAATATAATGGGACAAAAGCTATCTTGTGGGGAACAAAGAACAAGAAAATCAGCAGGATATTTAGTTTTCCCACACAATACTTCAACATCTCTAACAATTCCCATTGGTGAAATAGTATCTCTACTGGCAAGTTTAATTGTGACATCAATATCTTCTAACTCAATAGGTGCAATATCATGCATAATTTCTCTTTATAGGCTAATAGGTATTGCACTAGCACTGGCACCCATATCACATAAGCCATGATAACAATGATCTCCTATTTTAACAGAAATAACAGGCATGCCTACCACAGGTCTAGGTTTAGCTTTAGCACACGGTTTAGCAATTCTAGCAGTTTCATCACAGAAATAAATAACATGCCCATCAATATTATCAGACAATAGATCTTTAACAATAGCAATATTAGGTTCAACTTTAACTTGCTCAGGAGGTGTATAAGTTTTAATATTGCTTTTACGAACCACGGTTGAAGCTTTAGCATGATCCTTTATCCTAACAGGGAAAGGTGGTTTCTCAACATAAGAAGTAGGAACAACAGGATCATTATAAGTGACAACCTTTTCTTCAACTTTAATAGGTACAGGTACTTTTACTTCTATGGGAGGATGATATTTAAACCACTTCTCCTTGGGAAGATCAACATAAGTAACAAAAGATTCACAGAAAGAAGCTACTATCTCAGAGTCATGTCCATATTTAGTGCTAAATTTACGGAAAACATCGGTATCCATAAAAGATTTAACACAATCAAACTTAGGTGTCATACCTGACTCCATACCTTCATCGAGGTCCCAATCTTCAAAGTTGCATTTAATTCTTTCCAATAAATCCCATTTGAATTCAATAGTCTTCATCATAAAAGAGCCATCACAAGAAGTATTGAGCATAGTGCGATTGTTATCAGAAAGCCGAGCATATAAATTTTGAATAATCATCTCTCTTGAGAGCTCATGATTGGGGCATGAATATAACATTGATTTAAGCCTCCCCCAAGCTTGAGCGATGCTTTCTCCTTCGCGAGGCCAAAAATTATATATATATATATATATATATATATATATATATATATATATAATTGCGATCACGATGAACAAGATGCATAGGATAAAACTTCTAATGAAATTACAATTTCAATCGTTTCTAGTCCCATGACCCCGTATCATCACATAACCTATACCATGTCAATGCATCTTCCCTCAAATATAAAGGGAAGGCCTTCTTCTTAACAACACCTCCGGGTACACCTGCAAGCTTAAATAATCCACAAACTTCATCAACATATATTAGGTGCTCATCAGGATGCATTGTTCCATCTCCTGCAAAAGGATTAGCTAGCAGTTTTTCTAACATACCCGAAGGAAATTTAAAGCAGACATTTTCATTTTCAGTAGGTTCAGTAGGTTGAGGAGCAACTCTTTGCTCTATTGGTCGGGGTGAAGATACCCCGAACAAGCCCATCAGAGGATTACTTTCCATAGTAACAAGTAACAGTAAATTTCACCACACTATATAAATTTTTCCTTACCAAATTCCACCTACCAAAGGCGCTTCACTCCCCGGCAACGGCGCCATAAAGGAGTCTTGATGACCCACAAGTATTGGGTATCTATCATAGTCCTTTCGATAAGTAAGAGTGTCGAACCCAACAAGGAGGAGAAGGAAATGATAAGCGGTTTCCAGCAAGGTACTCTCTACAAGTACTGAAATAAGTGGTAACAGATAGTTTTGTGATAGGATAATTTGTAACGAGCAACAAGTAACAAAAGTAAATAAAGTGCAGCAAGGTGGCCCAATCCTTTTTGTAGCAAAGTACAAGCCTGGATAAACTATTATATAGAGAAGAGCGCTCCCGAGGACACATGGGAATATCGTCAAGCTAGTTTTCATCACGTTCATATGATTCGCGTTCGGTATTTTGATAATTTGGTATGTGGGTGGACCGGTGCTTGGGTGCTACCCTTACTTGGACAAGCATCCCACTTATGATTAACCTCTATTGCAAGCATCCGCAACTACAACAAAAGTATTAAGGTAAACCTAACCATAGCATGAAACATATGGATCCAAATCAACCCCTTACGAAGCAACGCATAAACTAGGGTTTAAGCTTCTGTCACTCTAGCAACCCATCATCTACTTATTACTTCCCAATGCCTTCCTATAGGCCCAAATAATGGTGAAGTGTTATGTAGTCGACGTTCACATAACACCACTAGAGGAGAGACAACATACATCTCATCAAAATATCGAACGAATACCAAATTCACATGACTACTAATAGCAAGACTTCTCCCATGTCCTTAGGAACAAATGTAACTACTCACAAAGCATATTCATGTTCATAATCAAAGGGGTATTAATTTAGATACATTACAACCACACACTTTTCTGACTCTCTCAGGCCATCAACACTTTTGGCCATCGGATCTGGACTTTCGAGCGCCGCTGGCCGTTCGATCTATTTGCCATTCCTCCTAGGCTTCGGTTGATGCACGGGGAGCGCTATTGGGCTGGGGCGATGCTCCCGTGACAAAATCAGTAGTTTGCTGTTTATTGGGCCAACTGGGCCTTTGAGTCCGTGAAGAGAAAACCAGCACGCACGTGAAATCCTCTTGACTTGGGCAACGCGAACGGGCGATGAGCCGATGACGGGGGCAGCCAATTGCCACATATCTATTCGACTCCACTTCCCGGCGATTGAGGATTCACCATTGCTTCAGGGCTTTAATGGAAATCAATGCGCACTACTCGCTTGTGGTCGATAATTACAAGATCAGTTACCATGGCGCTAGCTCCCTGTTCTCCCTCTACTGCACACATGTTCATATATTCTCTGCTTCCTACCTTGCATCGGGCGACGGTGGCATCGTCGGATCCCCCCCTCCACGACTCCTTCCTCTCCATCCATGGCGTAGCAACTAGGCCCGAAAGACCGACCTGGCTGCCAGGGAGCACGACACCGAGACCTAAGCGCGCTAACGACGCCAGCAGCGACCTTCATCGATTCCCACCTCCGAGCTACTCCCAGTCGTGGCCTATTGCTATAGGTGCTGGGTTGAGGCTTGCTGGATCGTGGCTCCGCCCATTTTCTCTCCCACCTATCTCCCACTATTTCTCCATCCAATTTATACTCCTTATTGACGGTGCTTTTCTTTACTGAGATTTCAGCAGGTGCCCTCAATCGTTGGGTTGGAGACTGGTCATGGTGGGTTGATTTCATCCATGTTGCTGATTTATCTTCTTACTACATCCCCTCTTCCACCGATCTTTCTTATTGCTGCTATTTTTTATTACAAGCTACCAAATTGATGTAGGTCGGTAAGAAAGTATTGTTGTTGTTCTGCTAGTGGTACGTTCGATCAGGAAATTCCTGAAGCTCATGATTTGCAATGGGTCAATGGCTCTCAGCCATGTTAGTTTATGTGTACTCTCATATCTAATCTTATGGCTATGATTTGTAAAATCTCATCCTTGTGTCCATCGATTTTAGCAACGTGGATGGGTCTCTTTATCCAGGTTCATATATTGCAGAACTGAACACAATTGTTATCTAACATGAGAAAAAATTCTCAATAACAACTAATTGTCTATACAACTTTATAATGTGTTTGGTGCCTGCATCTACAAGTACTTGATTTATAGACGCGATTGCGGATATGACACTAAAAATAGCTCTGTAAAAGTAGCTACTTTTCCTTCCTTGATTAGCATATATATCTATTTGTCTCATATGAGTCCAGTGGTGCCATATCTGAATTCTCAACATGCACTGGGCACTTGGAAAATAAATTGTAGCTAGGAATATCTATTCTCGCTGTTCTTTGCTTTTTGGCCATGCACAGCTGCAAGATACACCATTTAGTAGGTGGAGTTTGTCTTGAACTCTTGATAATGTTTTCCCCATTGAGCAAACATTTAAAGAAGATATGGGAGCTTCAAACCAGATAGACCAAAAAGGGAGATTACACTACCATGGTATCACTTCTACTACCACATAAAGTAGTAATATAACCACCCTTAAGTACATGCATATTTGTGCTCTGGAATGATACGAAAGATCTTAAACCTAGGGAGTAATAGTGTCATAGTTAAGCCTATTTGGAATAATGGCTGCTATATATCTATAAAGCAGGGTGAAAGCCTTTTTCAGTGAAACACTTGGGACTTCTGATCAGTTCAGCGTATAACCAAATATTGATTGGTATATATGACTGATCTCTTCTATAAGTAATTTGGTTGCTCCAAGTCTCCAACCATCATTGTGTGTCATTGAGTAGGATACACAAGTATGACATTGAGTATTGTCAATGACGTACCATCTCATGTCCCAGCATTGATAAATGTACACCATCCTAATTCATGATGCTAAATATCTTTGTTCTAACCAGAATATGTATGTGTCAATTTTTATCCAAGTAATACCGACTTGGAAAGAGACTCAGATTTTGATTAAACATGTGTGTGCCTATTTCAAGGAACTGTAATTAATTTTTCTCCATTTACAATCTTTATTTTCACCCAATCTACAGAGTTTCTAATAGATGGGCGCGGCAACATGCGCCATCATGGTCTAGTATGTATATAGGATCTAAACATATGATCTTCCACCAATTAAACCAACTAGCATCAACTACAAGGAGCCTGGCCCGGGCCAGACATCCGAGGCCTGGCGAACCCACTCTGCCTCTGGACACAACCCAAATGAAATGGGTTGTGATCTACGGGCCAGACATCCGGGGCCTGGCCCGGATATCTGGCGAGCAGAGGTCAGAGAGCAGAGAAACTGGGGCCAATGGGCCGGACATCCAGGGGTAAGCCCGGATATCTGGCGTGTGGGGGTCAAGGAGCAATAGGTTCAGGGCCCGGATGCTCGTCCACTGGACAACAAGACCAGGCAGGAGAGAGATTTGGAAGGGGCCAACAAATATGATTTGATATAGACTCCGCCAAGGAGTTTTGAGAGAATTATAGGGGTGAAAACCTGAGTAATCTAAGGCCATACTAAGATGTAATAACAGCCCAACCAAAAAAGTAAAGAAAGGTCCACACAAGCAATGCACAAGCGGTGGCCGAGGTCACCATGTTTGAGCATATGGAACATAGTACCGCAAAGATGTAGACTTTGGGCACATAGTCACGACTCCGTCATGTTAAAGCACCATAGTTCGAGAACCATGATAACTTTGAGAGTTTTTGTTCTATTTATGTATTATGGAGGGTGAGAATACTCGTGAATTGAATGTCTCCCCCTAAATATATGCCTACATCAAGACAAGACATTAAGTTCGTGCATGAATGGGTACTAGATTTCACATAATATTGTCAAGCTCCAAGATACCAAGTTCACGCCTAAGTTGACAAAACCTTGCTTCGTCCAATGGCTTGGTGAAAATATCTGCAAGTTGCATCTCTGTGCTAACATGAGCAATGTTAATATCACCCTTCTCCACATGATCTCTCAAGAAGTGATACCTAATATCAATATGCTTTGTGCGGGTATGATCTTTGGGGTTCTCGGCAATATTGATGGCACTTTCATTATCACATAGAAGAGGCACATGTCTATAGGTGATACCGTAATCCTTCAAAGTTCGCCTCATCCATAGTAATTGAGTGGCACAACTGGCGGTTGCAATGTATTCAGCTTCTGCGGTGCAGAGGGCAACACAATTTTGTTTCTTTGAGGACCAACTTACCAAGGAGCATCCAAGAAACTGACATGCACCGGAGGTGGACTTACGATCCACTTTGTCTCCATCCCAATACGCATCCGTGTACCCAATGAGATCAAACTTAGCATCCTTGGGGTACCATAGACCCAACTTTAGGGTGTGAACAAGGTATCTAAGAATATGCTTAACCGCCTTATGATGGCTTTCCCTAGGGGAAGCTTGAAATCTAGTGTGACGCCTCTGATTCAATCGTACACTAATCATACACGCAAACGTGTATGATCAAGATCAGGGACTCACAGGAAGATATCACAACACAACTCTACAAATAAAATAAGTCATACAAGCATCATATTACAAGCCAGGGGCCTCGAGGGCTCGAATACAAGAGCTCAATCATAGACGAGTCAGTGGAGGCAACAATATCTGAGTACAGACATAAGTAAACAAGTTTTCCTTAAGAAGGCTAGCACAAACTGGGATACAGATCGAAAGAGGCGCAGGCCTCCTGCCTGGGATCCTCCTAAACTACTCCCAGTCGTCATCAGTGGGCAGCACGTAGTAGTAGGCACCTCCCGAGTAGTAGTAGTAGTCGACATCGACAGTGGCGTCTGGCTCCTGGACTCCATCGTCTGGTCGCAGCAATCGGGTATAGAAAGGGGGGAAAAAGGGGGAGCAAAGCAACCGTGAGTACTCATCCAAAGTACTCGCAAGCAAGGAGCTACACTACATATGTATGCATTGGTATCAAATGAAAAAGGGGTATCATATGTGGACTGAACTACAAAAAGCCGGAATAAGAGAGGGATAGCTAGTCCTATCGAAGACTACGCTTCTGGTATCCTCCATCTTGCAGCAGAAGAAGAGAGTAGATGGTAGTTAACCAAGTAGCATCGCCTAGCATAATCCTAACCGATGATCCTCCCCTCGTCGCCCTGTGAGAGAGCGATCACCAGTTGTATCTGGCACTTGGAAGTGTGTGTTTTATTAAGTATCCGGTTCTAGTTGTCATAAGGTCAAGGTACAACTCCAAGTCATCCTGTTACCGAAGATCACAGCTATTCGAATAGATTAACTTCCCTGCAGTGGTGCACCACATTTCCCAACACGCTCGATCCCCTTTGTCCGGACACACTTTTCTGGGTCATGCCCGGCCTCATAAGATCAACACGTCGCAGCCCTACCTAGGCACAACAGAGAGGTCAGCACGCCGGTCTAAATCCTATGGCGCAAGGGTTTGGGCCCATCGCCCATTGCACACCTGCACGTTGCGAGGGTGGCCGGAAGCAGAACTAGCCCCCTTACTACAAGAGCAAGCTTACAGTCCAATCCGGCACGCGCCGCTCAGTCGCTGACGTCACGAAGGCTTCGGCTGATACCACGACGTCGAGTGCCCATAACTGTCCCTGCGGAGATGGTTAGTGCCTATAGGCCAGTGGCCAGACTTAGATCAAATACCAAGATCTCGTTAAACGTGTTATCTTGAAATAACCGCGAACAGTGACCAGGGCCAGGCCCACCTCTCTCCTAGGTGGTCTCAACCTGCCCTGTCGCTCTGCCACAAAGTAACAGTCGGGAGCCGTCGGGAACCCAGGCCCACCTCTACCGGGATGGAGCCACCTGCCCCTTCAGCCCTCCAACTCCGATAGGTATCATAAGTAATGTAACAATATAAAGTATATAGCATATGCCCGTGATCACCTCCCGAAGTGATCACGGCCTAGTAGTATAGCATGGCAGACGGACAAGAGTGTAGGGCCACTGATGAAACACTAGCATCCTATACTAAGCATTAGGATAGCAGGTAAAAGTAACAACAGTAGTAGCAAGGACAGGCTATGCATCAGAATAGGATTAACGGAAAGCAGTAACATGCTACACTACTCTAATGCAAGCAGTAGAGAGAAGAGTAGGCGATATCTGGTGATCAATGGGGGGCTTGCCTGGTTGCTCTCGCAAGTAGGGGTCGTCAACAACATAGTCGGTCGGGGCATCAACAGCGGCGTCAGTCTCGTAGTCTACCAGAGAGAAGAGGGGGAGAAACAATGAATACAATGCAAACAGATGCATATCGATGCATGACATGACAATTATCGGTGCTAGGTGCACCCTAACGCCGTAGGTGGTGTTACCGGTGAAGGGAAAAACAACCAGGAAAATATCCCCGGTGTTCCGCGTTTTCGGACAGATGAATCGGAGGTGAAAAGTTGTGTATTCGCTATGCTAGGGATGCGTGGCAGACGAATGGGCTGCATATCCAGATTCGTCTCGTCGTTCTGAGCAACTTTCATGTACAAAGTATTTTCATCGGAGTTACGGTTAATTTTCTATGATTTTTCAAAGTTTAAAGTATTTTCTATTTTTTTGGATTTATTATATTTAGTTTAATCCGAATTGACCAAGTCAATTTGACTAGTCGAAAGGGCATGTGTGGCCCACATGTCATGGACTATTTATCTAAACAATTAAATAAATCTAATTTATTTAATGGAGGCCTACATATCATCTACTACTAGACTAACTTAGCACTAATTAAGACCTACTAGTAGTACTAATCTAAGTACGGGCCGGCCATTACTAGGCATAGCCCAGCCGTGGCTGTGTACACACATGCACACACGCAACACATAGCTAGGGGTTACTTCTGTTCCCTATTAACAGAACCAAGCATTTTGCGATTTTTATAGAATTTAATCCATGCCATATTTGAATTTGGTCCAATGGAATAATTTGGAGGTTGTCATGTGTACTCCCAACACAAATTAATTTCAATGAAATTAGACTTTGTTTGACCATAGTTTTGTTGCCATCCAGAGAGCTAAGAAGATAGAAATAATTTGGAAGTTGTCATGTGTACTCCCAACACAAATTAATTTCAACGAAATTAGACTTTGTTGGACCATAGTTTTGTTGCCATCCAGAGAGCTAAGAAGATAGAAATAGCAAAAGCTAGCCAGCGCTACAGTAACATTCCGTTGCTGTAGCACTGTAGTGCAGGCAGAGCAGCGACGAGAAGAGCAGGGAGCCCGGCGGCAGGGGCACACTTGGGCACGACCAGAGAGCGCCGTGCGCGGCAGGGTGCTGGTGGTCGCAGTAGCGGTGGGATGAGCCGGCACGGCCACGGGTGGATGAGCAGCAGCAGGAGCGGGACAACGCGTGGCTAAGGGCGCGGTGCCGGAAACGGCAGCAGCGGGCAGTGAGGGGCATCAATAGGGAACGGCGAGCGCAAAGCATCAGCAGCAGTATGCAAGGCACGGCCCGGGGCGTACGTGTACGCGCGAGGGCGCCGGCCGGCGAGCGGCGGCAGCAGCGCGGGAGGGCACATCCTGGCCGCGATGGAGCTTGCACGGGGCGGGGGAGCAGAGTCCAACGGCAGCACTAGTTTAACAGAAGGAGCGGCAGCGGTTCTGGCGGGTGCGGGCGGAGAGGCGAGGCCACGCACAAGCGGGCAAACGCGGAGGTGCGAGCAATGCATGCAGGGGCTTGGGCTCGATGTAGATCAAAGCCACAGACACGCATCTGACGCACCAAGGGCACGATCAGCTTCTACGTGAGACCATGAGTGGGGTGGCGCGCTTGGTTGGGCCAAAGGAGCACAATAGCAGAGACGGTTAACACGGTGGCGACACTGATCTCTGGTGACCATGGCAGCAGCAACACGAGGCACAGAATTGATGTGTGGCAAGAGAGAAAGTGACGAGGAACTCACCACGAAGGCACACGGAGGACTGTTGGTGGCTTAGGAGCTGCAGTGGCGACAGATCGATGAAGAGCAGCGGCAACGACCGAGGAAGAAGATGGCGTCGATCCGGTCGATGTGGTGGCTTCGGGCTTGAGCTCGTGGACGAGGAAGACGAAGCAGAAGACGTGCATCTCCTGGACATATCAGCGAGGCGAGGAGGGCTCGGTGGCTATGCCGGCGGCGGAGCAATGGCGAGGGACTCGCTCGGCTTGCGCGGGGAAGAAGAGATTGAGGCGATGGGGGAATTGGGGGAGCTAGGGTTTCGTCGAGGGGCTTGAGAGCGACCTAGTAGACGCCGGGGACACGGCGGATGGCCGGCACGTGGCCATCAGCGGCCACAGACGCCGCGCGCGCGTCCAACCCGCTCCTGATGAACAGGAGGAAGACAATGGCGCTAGTGGACTGGGCTGGGCACTGTTGCGGGCAGGCCTAAGTGCACCGTGCACTTTTAGGCTTTATTCCTTTTCTTTTCTTTTACTTCTTTATTAATGCTTACAGTTTTATAAAATACACAAATGGTTCCTAATTTAGTATTACTATATTTACTACTGCCACATTAATTTGGGTAACTAAATAAAATAGTTTAACATTTTAAAATAATAAAAGGCATTTATTAAATTAGTTATGCTACCGTTTCATTCACATTTGAGTATTTAAGCATCTTATAAAAGTGTGGTTTCTCCACCATAATTACCTATGCATTATTTGGCACAACCCGAACTTTTTAGTTTTATTGTTTGAAAACTTTTGTTGTTTGCCTTTAATTAAAATTTGAATTTGAATCGTTTTGAACTAACGCGAGTTTATCAACAGTAACCGAGGTGACGTGGCATCATCAGCGGAGGTTCACTGTAGCTTAACTATCCGGGCGTCACATCTAGCACACATACATACACTAAACATGATGTCTGGTCTAGATGCACAAAGATAAAGCAATGAACCAATCATAGAGCGGTAAATAGATGAGTCGAAAGGAATACCATTTGTGTCTTCAGTGAGTACAATTTTGGTTGGCATGGGTGTCTTACAAGGATTAGCATCAGACATGCCAAACTTCTCTAGGATATCCTTTAGATATTTTGCTTGAGACAAGAAAATTCCTTCTTGAAATTGTTGAATTTGAAATCCGAGGAAGAACTTCAAATCCACATTGAGTGACATTTCAAAGTTCTTTGTCATGGAAGCCGCAAACTTCTTGCACAGATGAATGTTAGGAGAACCAAAAATGATATCATCTACATAGATTTGGCATAAGATCAAATCACCCTTGTCCCTCTTAGTAAAAAGAGTGGGATCGATCACCCCTCTCACAAAACCATCATCGAGTAGAAACTTCTTAAGATGATCATACCAAGCACGAAGTGCTTGCTTGAGGCCATACAAGGCCTTATGAAGTTTATACACATAGTCTTTGTGATCGGGATCAATAAACCCAGGTGGTTGCGATACATATACTTCTTCTTGTAGAGGACCGTTAAGGAAAGCACTCTTCACATCCATTTGATGTAATGTAAAACCATTGAAAGCAGCGTAAGCAAGTAAGATGAGAATGGATTCAAGATGGGCGACGGGGGCAAAGGTCTCACCAAAGCCAAACCTTCAACTTGTGAGTAACCTTGTGCCACTAACCTTGCCTTGTTACAGATGATTACACCATTCTCATCTTGCTTGTTCTTGAAAATCCATTTTGTTCCAATGACGTTGTGCTCGGTAGTTGGCCTCTTGACTAATGACCACACTTGGTTGCATTCAAAACTGTTCAACTCTTCTTGCATAGCAACGAGCCAATCGTTGTCCATCAATGCCTCTTGTAGCTTGAGAGGCTCAACACTAGACACAAACGAGAAGTGAGCACAAAAGTTTGTCAAATGTTTACGAGTGACTCTACCTTCCGATATGCCGGTGAGAATTTTGTCAACATCAACACGACCGGCACTCGAGGCATGATGGAGGTAAGAGTTTCACGGGGTTCAACTTCATGTCCATCATCCATGTCCTCAACATATGGATCATTAATGTGTGGTGGAAGATCTTATTCTTCATCTTGCATTTATTGAGGTTCATCGTCAATGATTGCACTTTCTTGTTCTTGCCCTTTAGGATGATCTTGTTCTTGATGATTATCAGGAAGAGGAACTTGATAATCATCTTGTACTTGGTCTACAGGCATTGGTTGAGCAATAGGAGCTTGTGGTGGTATGTGTGTTGAAGTAGTTTGATGATGCGTGAAGCTTCCATCTTCTTCATCATCATCATGAGGTTCTTGTTCCATTCGAAGAAGTGCACCAACACCCATGGTCAAAATATCTTGAGATGAATATTCTTCACCTACATCACTTAGATCAACTTGCTCCCCATGGGAGCCATTAAATTCATCAAACACCACGTCACAAGTTTCTACAACACATCCGTTGGATTTGTTTTAGACTCTATAGGCATGAGAGTTTGATCCACAGCCAACAAATATGCCCTCAATGGTTTTACATTGAAATTTTCCTAACCGTTCTCTTTTGTTGAGGATGAAACATTTGCACCCAAATACACGAAAGTACATGACATTTGGCTTATTCCCGGTTAGGAGCTCATATGGAGTCTTTTCCAATATAGTGCGTAGGAAGAGCCGGTTTGATGCATGGCATGCAATTTTGACAGCCTCGGCCCAAAAACTATGTGGCGACGTGTATTCATCCAACTTGGACCTTGCCATCTCCACAAGTGTGCGGTTCTTCCTTTCTGCTACACTATTTTGTTGGGGACTGTATGGTGCTGAATATTGATGCTCAATCCCTTCATCACTAAGAAATTCTTCCAAGGTGTAGTTCTTGAACTCAGAGCCATTATCACTTCCTATTGCTAAGATTTCTTTGTCAAACTTGTGTTGTGCTTGCTTGGCAAAATCAATGAAGGTGAACTTCGTTTCGTCCTTGGACTTGAGGAAGAAGACCCATGTATATCTTGAGTAATCATCAACAATGAAAAGCCCATACTTTTCCCACCAAGACTATCCCATGAAGGAGGCCCAAAGAGATCCACATGAAGGAGCTCCAAAGGCCTTGAAGTAGACACAATATTCTTGGGTGGGTGCTTCTATTGATGTAGCTTCCTGGCTATGCATGCACTACACACACGATCTTTCTCAAAAGAGACATTGGTTAGTCCAAGGATGTGATTGCCCTTTAAGAGATCTTGAAGATTTCTCATGCCGACATGGGCTAGCCGATGATGCCATAGCCACCACTTGTCGGCCTTGGCCATTAGACAAGTTGCATGGAATGTGCTCTCTTTCGAGAAATCAATCGTGTAAAGGTTGCCATCCAACTCTCCAACAAAGGCCACTTCGAGAGTATCTCTCTTAAAGACTTTCACATCCATTAGTCCAAAGAGTGTATCATAACCAATAGAAGCCAATTGGCGAACAGAAAGCAAATGGTATTTAAGGGATTGGACAAGCATGGCATTTGCAAGAGACATGTCATTTGTGATGGCCACCTTGCCCAACCTGAGTACCTGTCCTTTTGATCCTCCACCAAACATAATGCTCATAAATGGTTGAATAGCTTCCATGAAATTGTAGAGCAATTTGCTATCTCCGGTCATATGATTGGTACATCCACTATCAATTACCCATTTTACTCCACTGGAGAAGGCAACCTACACAAATTATGGCTTGGTTAGAGGCACCCATTTTGCAATGGGACCTCTCAGGTTAGTCACAAGGGTCTTAGGGACCCAAATAGTATAGAAACAGAATGCATTTCGAGGACCAACAAACTTTGCATAAACTTGTCCATCCTTAGTCTTACGAAGTACATAGGAGGGAGGCATGAACTCTTTTCGCTTGTTGAGAGTGGGCATGCCCCTTGTGGACTTCCCACCAACAACCTTACCTTTCTCCTTGTTCCCTTCTCATACAAAAGTTTCCTTTAGAGGGGTGGTGCACTTTTGAGAGGACGTCTTCTTCTTGCTTGTGCTTGGGTCAAACCCGAGTCCCTCTTTGGTAAACACCTCATTGTGTTGGCTCAATACCTCATTAAGGTTCTTTTGCCCTTGAGCACATGTCATGAGACCTTTCTCGATTTGAGCCTAAGGAAGCGATTCACCTCAAGAATAGATGATAAATCACTACTAGAGTTAGTAGTACAAGCATCAACATTGATAGTAGGAGAAGTGTAAGCCTTGGATAGAGTTTCAAGATAAGTAAGCTTGAGCATCTCAAAACTCTTTGTAAGAAGGGTGAGCTCTTCTTCCTTAGACTTGAGGGACATGGATAGGAGCTCACAATCCTTAGAAAGAGAAGCATTAGACTTCATAAGCATACTTTTATAATTCATTAACTCTTCGCAAGAGTCAATAGCCTTTTTCAAGGAGGCAAGATCTTTAGTATGAACATCAATGTCTGCACCAATTTTCAAGCATAGTTCATCATTTCGTGCTTCCTCATATTGGACTTTCCGCTTAAGGATTTCATATTTTTCCTTTTCCTCGGTGATGAGGGTTTCGAGTTCCTTAATGGTGATGGTGTGCTTACTCACCATCTCCATAAGCATACGAAACATAGTGAGATTCTTTCCTTTGAGGGAGCACATGAACTTATTTAGTTTAGCAAGCATGGGATCATCTATATCATCATCCTCATGACTATCCTCCGCATCAAGATACTCATCACTAGGAGTAGGGGCAGCGAAAAGAGGAGGATTTGATCGTGGAGTTACCTTAACCTTGTCGAGAGAGCTTTGGTCCTCTCCATCTTCTACCACGGCCTTTGCCATTAGGCACTTGTGAGCTTTGCCCTTGTAGTCCTTCATATATTTGTAGGTGACAACACCACCACTCTTGTTGACTAGCCTCAACGTGTTTTGAGAATCTTGAGCAACTCCGGCAACACCACTGACATCATCCGGATTGGATTCTTCATCAGCAACCATTGCTTTCCCATCTCTGTTTTTGAGTTTGGAGTTTAAAGGAATCGGCAACTCGTTCTTGGGAAAGGTCTTGGGAAACCTTGGTTTATCTTCTCTCTTCTCATAAGGGCACTCATTGGAGAAGTGGTTCGTTTCTTCACAGTTGTAGCATTTTCTCACTTTCTTCTTTTGGAATCTTCCCTTGAATTTTCCCACGCTAAACTTCTTAACAAAGAGAGCAATGTCTTCATATGATGGGCCCTCATATGAGTCAACGTCATCACCATCCTGTTCATCATCATCTTCTTCTTCTTCTTCACTTTGCTCTTCTTCGCATACATGCTTCACCTTCAATGCAAGATTGGTCTTTGATGTTGAGGTACCATGCATGGAAAGATGTTTCATAGCATTTTCCTTTGACTCCTCAAATAATTGGAAGGTGGATATGATGTCATCCAGAGTCATTTCCTTAAATCCATGGTGTTGTCTTATGCCCCACACCATTTGATGATGATATGGAGCAAGAGCGTGAAGCAACTTATCCACGAGAAATCGCTTAGTCAAGTTGAATCCATCTTGTGTCTTGTCACACTCACATGACTCGATGTCGGCGGTGAGAGTAATGAGATGCTCAAGAAGTTGCTTGAGAGTTTCACTTTTCTCCATACAAAAGTCTTGCAATTGACCCTTGGCAATGTCATATTAAGCAAGCTGGAGAGTGGAGGTACCGGTCTTGGTTCTCACAATGCTATCCCATAATTCCTCTTGTGATATGTATGTATGGTCTCTTTTGCTTATCAGTCATGCCTCTTCTTATGCACATGGTTGCTGTATCGTTGAGATTCTTGTCATACACCTCTCTTGGTGTAAGATTCTTCGGGACAACAACTTGGTAGCCATACTCCAAGATCTCCAACATCTCATCATTTCCATATCGAAGATGGTCCTGCATAGCAACTCTCCACAAAGCAAAATCGGTAGTTTCATCATGTAAAGGAGGTTTTCCTTGAGGATTATACTTAGGTTTCTCTATTTGAGGTATTGCATAAAGCCAAGGAACACTGGAGTGTTCATTGCTAGGAGGTTGTTGGCCAAGTGAAGGAATAGGCACAGCTGGCCTTGAGGCCGCATCACCAGAAGATGGTGCAAGCGTCGAGGTTAGTGAGGCTATCCTCATTTGGACCAAGGCCTCAAGAGAGGCATCATGCTCCTCCTTTTGCTTAGCAAGATCTCGTTCCAGATCCTATGAAGTGAAGGTCTTGGCTTCCGTGGAAGCCGCACCGCATTCTTCGGATCTGCAACAAGGGGGGTCCCATCGGGGTTCATCTCGCTCTAGGGCGGTTAAGCCACAAGAATAGAGCACGAGGCTCTGATACCAATTGAAAGGATCGAGATGGACCTAGGGGGGCTGAATAGGTACAATTACAAATTTTAATTATTACTTAGCAATTTTAGGCAATAATGCGGAATATGAAATTGAGCCTAGCAATTGCAAGTATGATACTAAGAGCTAAGCAAGATAAACAAGAGGTACAAATATATGAGTAAGCAAGAACAATATGGTAGAAGTAAGTGCAAAGATCCAAGTAACCACATGTAGAGAGTTAGGGTTAGGTATAACCACAACTCCGAGAGACGAGCATGTATGCCGATGTTCACTTCCTTGGAGGGAAGCTACGTCACCGTTTAAAGAGGTGTATGTTACCACGAAGGCACACCAATGTCATGAAGGCTCACCCTATTCTCTCTTTGATACAACACCACAAAGGCGTTTCTCAACCACTAGTGGTAGACCTTGGGGTGGTCTCCAAACCCTCACAAACTTTTCTGGGGGTAATCACAATGGTCGATTCCTCTCCGAAAGACTCGTACCGCCTAGGAGTCTCCAACCTCCAAGAGTAACAAGAACGATGAGGAAAAGCTCAATACTTGCTCAAATCACAAATTCCTTTGGTAGAAAGAAGGGGAAGAAGTGAATCTATCACTTGATCGGACAACTTCTCTCAAATGCTCTCAAATCCCTTGGGGATCTAAGATTTGGTGTGGAGGAGTGAGAGAGAGAGTGAAATGTGTTCTAGGGTTTGTTCAAAGCAAATGGTCACCTTCTCCAGTGGGGAAGAAGGGCTATATATAGCGTGAGCACAAATATGGCCATTGTAGTGTAAGTGAATGGGTAGGCCGGACATCCGGGCCAGGGGCCAGACATCCGGCCTGGCAAGGTATGAGGAACAAAGCAGAAGTAGAACAGAAAACAGAGGGGCCGGACATCCGGGGGCCAAGCCCGGACATCTGGCGTATCAGGAAGGCCCGGACATCCGGCAGATGGCCGGACATCCGGCGCAATCACTAAAAAGTTACAAAACCTCAGCTGTTCCATGGGTAGTAGAGGCCGGACATCCGGGATAGGGCCCGGCCATCCGGCGTATCAGGAAGGCCCGGACATCCGAGGAAAACCCGGACATCCGGCGTGGAACCAGAAATCTTCTGGATATGAAGAGGGCTAAGGCTGAACATCCGGGGCACGAGCCGGATATCCGGGGAGCAGCACGGACATCCGGCATGAGGCCCGGACATCCGGCACTCCCAGGGGCAGAATAAGCCAGAGAGTAGTGATAGATCAAATGAGTTATGGAAAGGATATATCATGGCAAGAGCAAGTCTTTTACTGGCCCTATCGATCCCCTCTTAATAGTGCAGGATCCTATACTCAAGGAAACAAAATATGAAATCATTTTAATACTTTATCCTTGAGTGAAACCACTTCGTATGCTCTTGATCCACACACTTTGATGAACCAGGGACCAACACCTGAGATTTACTTGGCAGTCATTGTTAGCCCCTACATGTATATTGTCATCAACATCAATACATGATGTAAGGGCATGATTGCTCTTTCAGCAGGGCTTCACCTAAGCACTACGTCGATATGACCGAGGTGTGTAACTGTGGAGGGGGGCACCACACACGGCTAAGAGAAACTTTGGTGTGCCTTTGGGGTGCCCCCTCCCACGTATATAAACGAGGGGAGAAGAGGAGGTCGGCCCTAGAGGGGGCGCGCCAAGGGGGGAGTCCTACTTGGACTCCCGGTCCAAGTAGGATTCGCCCCCCTTTCCTATTCCAACTAGGAGAAGGAGGGAAGGGGGAAGAGAGGAGAAGGAAGAAGGGGGGCACCGCCCCTCCTAGTCCAATTCGGACCAGCCCATTGGGGGCGTGCGTCCACCCCTTGAGGCCCTTCTCTCCTTTCCCCTAAAGCCCATTAAGGCCCATTACTCTCCCCGGGGGTTCCGGTAACCTCCCGGTACTCCGGAAAATACCGGAAACACATCGGTACCATTCCGGTGTCCAAATATAACCTTCCAATATATCGATCTTTACCTCTCGACCATTTCGAGACTCCTCGTCATGTTCGTAATCTCATCCAGGACTCCGAACAAACTTCAGTCATTAAATCACATAACTCATAATACAAATCATCATCGAACATTAAGCGTGTGGACC
The DNA here is from genome assembly GCF_018294505.1 of Triticum aestivum. Lineage (NCBI taxonomy): Eukaryota > Viridiplantae > Streptophyta > Magnoliopsida > Poales > Poaceae > Triticum > Triticum aestivum. The sequence continues at coordinate 666,324,484 of NC_057797.1, read as the reverse complement.
CTACGGGTTCGAGAACACTGTAGACATTGACGAGACACATCTCCGGTCAATAACCAATAGCGGAAACTGGATGCTCATATTGGCTCCTACATATTCTATGAAGATCTTTATCGGTCAAACCGCATAACAACGTACATTGTTCCCTTTGTCATCGGTATGTTACTTGCCCGTGATTCGATCATCGGTATCATCATACCTATTTCAATCTAGTTGCCGGCAAGTCTCTTTACTCGTTCTGTAATGCATCATCCCACAACTAACTCATTAGTCACATTGCTTGCAAGGCTTATAGTGATGTGCATTATCGAGAGGGCCCGGAGATACCTCTCTGATACTCAGAGTGACAAATCCTAATCTTGATCTATGTCAACTCAACAAACACCATCGGAGACACCTGTAGAGCATCTTTATAATCACCCAGTTACGTTGTGATGTTTGATAGCACACAAGGTGTTCCTTCGGTATTCGGGAGTTGCATAATCTCATAGTCAGAGGAACATGTATAAGTCATGAAGAAAGCAATAGCAATAAAACTAAACGATCATAATGCTAAGCTAATGGATGGATCTTGTCCATCACATCATTCTCTAATGATGTGATCTCATTCGTCGAATGACAACACATGTCCATGGCTAGGAAACTTAACCATCTTTGATTAATGAGCTTGTCAAGTAGAGGCATACTAGGGACACTCTGTTTGTCTATGTATTCACACATGTACTAAGTTTCCATTTAATACAATTCTAGCATGAATAATAAATATTTAGCATGATATAAGGAAATATAAATAACAACTTTATCATTGCCTCTAGGGCATATTTCCTTCAGTCTCCCACTTGCACTAGAGTCAATAATCTAGTTCACATTGCCATGCGATTTAATACCAATAGTTCACATCACCATGTGACCAACACCCAAAGGGTTTACTAGAGTCAATAATCTAGTTCACATCGCCATGTGATTAACACCCAAAGAGTACTACGGTGTGATCATGTTTTGCTTGTGAGAGAAGTTTAGTCAACGAGTTTGCCACATTCAGATCTGCGTGTATTTCGCAAATTTCTATGTTTACAATGCTCTGCGTGGAACTACTCTAGCTAATTGCTCCCACTTTCAATATGTATCCAGATTGAGACTCAGAGTTATCCAGATCGGTGAAAAAAGCTTGCATCGATGTAACTCTTTACGACAAACTCTTTATCACCTCCATAACCGAGAAATATCTCCTTATTCTTCTAAGGATAATTTTGACCGCTGTTCAGTGATCCACTCCAGGATCAATATTGTACCCCCTTGCCAAACTCATGGCAAGGTACAAAATAGGTTTGGTACACATCATAGCATACTTTATAGAACCTATGGCTGAGGCATAGGGAATGACTTTCATTATCTTTCTATTTTCTACCATGGTCATGTTTTGAGTCTTACTAAACTTCACACCTTGCAATACAGGCAAGAACTCCTTCTTTGACTGTTCCATTTTGAAGTACTTCAAAATCTTGTCAAGGTTTGTACTCATTGAAAAATCTTATCAAGCATCTTGATCTATCTCTATAGATTTTGATGCCCAATATGTATGTAGCTTCACCGAGGTCTTTCTTTGAAAACTCCTTTCAAACACTCCTTTATGCTTCCCAGGAAATTCTACATCATTTTCGATCAACAATATGTCATGCACATATACTTATCGGAAAGGCTGCAGTGCTCCCACTCACTTTCTTGTAAATACAGGCTTCACCGCAACTCTGTATAAAACTATATGCTTTGATCAAATCATCAAAGCGTATATTCCAACTCCGAGATGCTTGCACCAGTCCATAGATGGATCGCTAGAGCTTACACATCTTGTTAGCACCTTTAGGATTGACAAAACCTTCTGGTTGTATCATATACAACTCTTCTTTAATAAATCCATTAAGGAATGCAGTTTTGACATCCATTTGTAAGATTTCATAAAATGTGGCCATTGCTAACATGATTCAGACAGACTTTAAGCATCGATTCGAGTGAGAAAATCTCATCATAGTCAACACCTTGAACTTGTAAAAAACCCTTTTCGACAAGTCGAGCTTTGTAGATAGTAACACTACTATCAGCGTTTGTCTTCCTCTCGAAGATCCATTTATTCTTAATAGGTTGCCGATCATCGGGCAAGTCCACCAAAGTCCAAACTTTGTTCTCATACATGGATTCTATCTCAGATTTCATAGCCTCCAGCCATCTGTCGGAATCTGGGCTCATCATTGCTTCCTCATGGTTCATAGGTTCATCATGGTCTAGTAGCATGACTTCCAAAATAGGATCACCGTACCGCTCTGGTGCGGATTGTATTCTGGTTGACCTACGAGGTTCGGTAGTAACTTGATCTGAAGTTTGATGATCATCATCATTAACTTCCTCACTAATTGGTGTAGGCATCACTGGAACTGATTTCTGCGATGAACCATTTTCCATTCGAGAGAAGGTACAACTACCTCATCAAGTTCTACTTCCCACTCACTTCTTTCGAGAGAAACTCCTTCTCTAGAAAGGATCCATTCTTAGCAACGAATATCCTGCCTTTGGATGTGTGATAGAAGGTGTACCCAACAGTCTCCTTTGGGTATCCTATGAAGACACATTTCTGTGATTTGGGTTCAGGCTTATCAGGTTAAAGCTTTTTCACATAAGCATCACAGCCCCAAACTTTAAGAAACGGCAGCTTAGATTTCTTGCCAAACCACAGTTCATATGGTGTCGTCTCAACGGATTTAGATGGTGCCCTATTTAACATGAATGCAACTGTCTCTAATGCATAACCCCAAAACGATAGTTTTAAATCGGTAAGAGACATCATAAATCGTACCGTATCTAATGAAGTATGGTTACGATGTTTGGACACACCATTGTTCTATGGTGTTCCAGTTGGCATGAGTTTGTGAAACTATTCCACATTATTTTAATTTAAGGCCAAACTCGTAACTCAAATATTTGCCTCCGCGATCAGATCATAGAAACTTTATTTTCTTGTTACAATGATTCTCAACTTCACTCTGAAATTCTTTGAACTTTTCAAATGTTTCAGACTTGTGTTTCATTAAGTAGATATACCCATATCTGCTCAAATCATCTGTGAAGGTCAGAAAATAACGATACCTGCCGCGACCCTCAACACTCATCGGACCGCATACATCGGTATGATTATTTCCAATAAGTCAGTGGCTCGCTCCATTGTTCCAGAGAACGGAGTCTTAGTCATCTTTCCCATGAGGCATGGTTCGCAAGCATCAAATGATTCATAATTAAGTGATTGCAAAACTCCATCCGCATGGAGTTTCTTCATGCGCTTTACACCAATATGACCTAAATGGCAGGGCTACAAATATGTTGCACTATGATTGTCAACTTTGGATCTTTTGCCATCAATATTATGAATATGTGTATCACTACGATCAAGATTCAATAAACCATTTACATTGGGTGTATGACCATAGAAGGTTTTATTCATATAAACAGAATAACAATTATTCTTTGACCAAAATGAATAATTGTATTGCAATAAACATGCTCTAATCATATTATGCTCAACGAAAACACTAAATAACATTTATTTTAGGTTCAACACTAATCCCGAAGGTAAAGGGAGTGTGCGATGGTGATCTCACTGGTACGCGCCAGTCCTAAACAAACGGTTTTTAACCCCTTTCCGCGACGACATTTGGAACCATCGCCAAGTGAGTGTGGGTGATTGGGGGGTCCTTCCCACATGACCCAGAAACCGTCGGGGATATGTGATACGCCTCCATCGTATGTATAATTTTTGATTGTTCCATGCTATTATATTATCTGTTTTGGATGTTTAATGGGCTTTAATATGCACTTTTATATTATTTTTGGGACTAACCTATTAACCGAAGGCCCAGTGCAAATTGTTGTTTTTTGCCTATTTCAGTGTTTCGCCAAAAAGGAATATCAAACGGAACGAAAACTTCGCGAGGATCTTTCTTGGAACAAACGCAACCCAGGAGACTTGGAGTACAAGTCTGGAAGTCCGCGAAGCTTCCATGAGGCAGGGGGCGCGCCTAGGGGGGTAGGCGCGCCCCCCACCCTTGTGGGCCCCACGGAGCTCCACCGACCTACTTCTTTCGCCTATATATACTCTTATACACTGAAAACATCCAGGAGAGCCACAAAACCACTTTTCCACCGCCGCAACCTTCTGTACTTGTGAGATCCCATCTGGGGATCTTTTCGGTGATCTGCCGGAGGGGGATTCGATCACGGAGGGCTTCTACATCAACACCATAGCCTCTCCAATGATGTGTGAATAGTTTACCACGGACCTTCAGGTCCATAGTTATTAGCTAGATGGCTTCTTCTCTTTCTTTGGTTCTCAATACAAAGTTCTCCTCAATGTTCTTGGAGATCTATTCGATGTAATATTCTTTTGCGGTGTGTTTGCCGAGATCCAATGAATTGTGGATTTATGATCAAGTTTGTCTATGAACAATATTTGGTTCTTCTCTGAATTCTTATATGCATGATTTGATATCTTTGCAAGTCTCTTCAAATTATCGGTTTAGTTTGGCCAACTAGATTGATCTTTCTTGCAATGGGAGAAGTGCATAGCTTTGGGTTCAATCTTGCGGTGTCCTTTTCCCAGTGACAGTAGGGGAAGCAAGGCACGTATTGTATTGTTGCCATCGAGGATAAAAAGATAGGGTTTATATCATATTGCTTGAGTTTATCCCTCTACATCATGCCATCTTGCCTAAAGCATTACTCTGTTCTTATGAAGTTAATACTCTAGATGCATGCTGGATAGCGGTCGATGTGTGGAGTAATAGTAGTAGATGCAGAATCATTTCGGTCTACTTAACACGGATGTGATGCCTATATTTCATAATCATTGCCTAGATATTCTCATAACTATGTGCTCTTCTATCAATTGCTCGGCGGTAATTTGTTCACCCATCGTAATACTTGCTATCATGAGAGAAGCCACTAGTGAAACCTATGGCCCCCGGGTCAACTTTACATCATATAAGTTTCCGATTTATAGTTCTAGTTTACTATTTATTTTGCAATCTTTATTTTCCAATCTATACAACAAAAATACCAAAAATATTTATCTTATTATCTTTATCAGATCTCACTTTTGCAAGTAGCCATGAAGGGATTGACAATCCCTTTATCGCGTTGGTTGCAAGGTTCTTGATTGTTTGTGCAGGTACTAGGCGACGTGTGTGTGGTCTCCTATTGGATTGATACCTTGATTCTCAAACACTAAGGGAAATACTTACGCTACTTTGCTACACCGCCATTTCTCTTCAAGGGAAAACCAACGCATGCTCAAGAGGTAGCAAAAAGGATTTCTGGCGCCATTTCCGGGGAGGTCTACGCTCAAGTCAAGACATACCAAGTGCCCATCACAAACTCTTATCCCTTGCATTACATTATTTTCCATTTGCCTCTCATTTTCCTCTCCCCCACTTCACCTTTGTTGTTTTATTCGCCCTTTTTCGTTCGTATCTTTTCGCTTGCTTCTTGTTTGCTTGTGTGTTGGATTGGTTGTTTGTCACGATGGCTCAAGATAATACTAAATTATGTGACTTTTCCAATACCAACAATAATGATTTTGTTAGCACTCCGATTGCTCCTATTACCGATGCTGAATCTTTTGAAATTAATGTTGCTTTGTTGAATCTTGTCATGAAAGATCAATTTTCCGGCCTTCCTAGTGAAAATGTCGCTACCCATCTAAATAACTTTGTTGATTTATGCGACATGCAAAAGAAGAAAGATGTGGATAATGATATTTTTAAATTGAAGCTATTTCCATTTTCACTTAGAGATCGTGCTAAAACTTGGCTTTCTTCTTTGCCTAAAAATAGTATTGATTCATGGATTAAGTGCAAAGATGCTTTTATCTCTAAGTATTTTCCTCCCGCTAAGATCATCTCTCTTAGAAACAATATTATGAATTTTAAGCAACTTGATCATGAGCATGTTGCACAAGCTTGGGAGAGGATGAAATTAATGATACGTAATTGCCCTACACATCATTTGAAGTTATGGATGATTATACAGAATTTTTATGCTGGATTGAATTTTGCTTCTAGAAATCTTTTAGATTCGGCTGCGGGAGGCACTTTTATGGAAATCACTTTAGGAGAAGCTACTAAACTCCTACACAATATTATGGTTAATTATTCTCAATGGCACACCTTCAACTAGTAAAAAAGTTCATGCTATTGAAGAGATTAATGTTTTGAGTGGAAAGATGGATGAACTTATGAAATCGTTTGCTAATAAGATGTTTCTTCTGATCCTAATGATATGCCTTTGTCCACTTTGATTGAGAATAATAATGAATCTATGGATGTGAATTTTGTTGGTAGGAACAATTTTGGTAACAACGTGTATAGAGGAAATTTTAATTCTAGGCCGTTTCCTAGTAATTCCTCTAATAATTATGGTAATTCCTACAACAACTCTTATGGAAATTTTATTAAGATGCCCTCTGATTTTGAGACTAGTGTTAAAGAATTTATGAATTCGCAAAAGAATTTCAATGCTTTGATTGAAGAAGAATGCTTAAGATTGATGAGTTTTCTAGGAACGTGGATAGAATTTCTCTTGATGTTGATTCTTTGAAACTTAGATCTATCTTACCTAAGCATGATATCAATGAGTCTCTCAAAGCCATGAGAATTTCCATTCATGAGTGCAAAGAAAGAGCCGCTAGGATCCGTGCTAAAAAAGGATTGCTTTGTGAAAGCGTGTTCTTCTAGTTTTCATGATAATAATGAGGAAGATCTAAAAGTGATTGGTGTGTCTCCTATTAAATCTTTGTTTTCCAATATGAATCTTGATAAAGATGGGACTAGAGATGAGTCAACTTTAGTTAAAAGGCGTCCCAATGGTTCGGAGTTTTTAGATCTTGATGCTAAAATTAATAAAAGTGGGATTGAAGAGGTCAAAACTTTACATAGCAATGAACCCACTATTTTGGATTTCAAGGAATTTAATTGTGATAGTTGCTCTTTGATATATTGTATTTCCTTGTTGCAATCCGTGTTAAATTCTCCTCATGCTTATGATCAAAATAAGGCTTTTACTAAACATATCGTTAATGCTTTAATGCAATCTTACGAAGAAAAGCTTGAAGTAGAAGTTTCTATCCCTAGAAACTTTATGATGAGTGGGAACCTACCATTAAAATTAAGATCAAAGATCATGAATGCTATGCTTTATGTGATTTGGGTGCTAGTGTTTCCACGATTCCAAAAACTTTGTGTGATGTGTTAGGTTTCCGTGAATTTGATGATTGTTCTTTAAATTTGCACCTTGTGAATTCCACCATCAAGAAACCTATGGGAAGAATTAATGATGTTCTTATTGTTGCAAATAGGAATTATGTGCCCATAGATTTCATTTTTCTTGATATATATTGCAATCCTTCATGTCCTATTATTCTAGGTAGACCTTTCCTTAGAACGATTGGTGCAATTATTAACATGAAAGAAGGAAATATTAGATTCCAATTTCCGTTAAGGAAAGGCATGGAACACTTTCCTAGAAAGAAAATTAAATTACGTTATGAATCTATCATGAGAGCCACTTATGGATTGCATACCAAAAATGATAATACCTAGATCTATTCTTTCTTTTATGCCTGGCTAGGGGCGTTAAACGATAGCGCTTGTTGGGAGGCAACCCAATTTTATTTTTTTCCCTTGCTTTTTGTTCCTGTTTAGTAATAAATAATTCATCTATACTCTGTTATGATTTTGTTTTTTATGTTTTAATTAGTGTTTGTGCCAAGTAAAGCCTTTAGGATCTTCTTGTGTGATTGTTGTTTGATCTTGCTGAAAAAAACAGAAAGTATGCGCTCACGAGAATAATTTTCATTTTTTACCAGAGAGCAATAAAATACCAATTCTAACTGCAGTAGATCAATTTAAAAATTATTTAGGTCTTCTTAATTTTTCAGAATTTTTGGAGTTACAAAAGTATTCGAAACCTCCAGATTGCTACAGACCGTTCTGTTTTTGACAGATTCAGTTTTTCGTGTGTTGTTTGCTTATTTTGATGAATCTATGGCTTGTATCGGGTGGTATGAACCATAGAGAAGTTGGAATACAGTAGGTTTAACACCAATATAAATAAAGAATGAGTTCATTACAGTACCTTGAGTGGTGATTTATTTTCTTATACTAATGGAGCTCATGAGATTTTCTGTTGAGTTTTGTGTTGTGAAGTTTTCAAGTTTTTGGGTAAATATTTGATGGATTATGGAATAAGGAGTGGCAAGAGCCTAAGCTTGGGGATGCCCAAGGCACCTCAAGGTAAAATTCAAGGACAACCAAAAGCCTAAGCTTGGGGATGCCCCGGAAGGCATCCCCTCTTTCGTCTTCGTCTATCGGTAACTTTACTTGAGGCTATATTTTTATTCACCACATGATATGTGTTTTGCTTGGAGCGTATTGTATGATTTTGGTCTTTGCTTTTTAGTTTACCACAGTCATCCTTGCATTACACACCTTTTGGGAGAGACACACATGAATCGGAATTTATTAGAATACTCTATGTGCTTTACTTATATCTTTTGAGCTAGATAATTTTGGTCTAGTGCTTCACTTATATCTTTATAGAGCACGGTGGTGGTTTTATTTTATAGAAATTATTGATCTCTCATGCTTCACTTATATTATTTTGAGATTCTTTTAGAACAACATGGTAATTTTCTTTGGCTATAAAATTAGTCCTAATATGATAGGCATCCAAGATGGGTATAACAAAAACTTCCATATAGAGTGCATTGAATACTATGAGAAGTTTGATACTTGATGATTGTTTTGAGATATGAAGATGGTGATATTAGAGTTATGCTAGTTAAGTAATTGTGAAATTGAGAAATACTTGTGTTGAGGTTTGCAAGTCCCGTAGCATGCACGTATGGTAAGCGTTGTGTGACAAATTTGAAGCATGAGCTGTTCTTTGATTGCCTTCCTTATGAGTGGCGGTCAGGGACGAGCGATGGTCTTTTACTACCAATCTATACCCCTAGGAGCATGCGCGTAGTGCTTGGTTTTGATGACTTGTAGATTTTTGCAATAAGTATGTGAGTTCTTTATGACTAATGTTGAGTCCATGGATTATACGCACTCTCACCCTTCCATCATTGCTAGCCTCTTCGGTACCGTGCATTGCCCTTTCTCACCTGGAGAGTTGGTGCAAACTTCGCCGATGCATCCAAACGCCGTGATATGATACGCTCTTTCACACATAAACCTCCTTATATCTTCCTCAAAATAGCCACCATGCCTACCTATTATGGCATTTCCATAGCCATTCCGAGATATATTGCCATGCAACTTTCCACCGTTCCGTTTTTTTGACACACTCCATCATTGTCATATTGCCTTGCATGATCATGTAGTTGACATCGTATTTGTGGCAAAGCCGGCCACCGCTCATAATTTTTCATACATGTCACTCTTGAATCATTGCATATCCCGGTACACCGCCGGAGGCATTCATATAGAGTCATATTTTGTTCTAGTATCGAGTTCTAATTTTTTGAGTTCTAAATAAATAGAAGTGTGAAGATCATCATTATTAGAGCATTGTCCCGTGTGAGGAAATAAAAAAGGCCAAATAAAAAAAGAGAGAAGGCCCAAAAAATGAGAGAAAAAGAGAGAGGGGGCAATGTTACTATCCTTTTTCCACAGTTGTGCTTCAAAGTAGCACCGTGATCTTCATGATAGAGAGTCTCTTATTTTGTCACTTTCATATACTAGTGGGAATTTTCATTATAGAACATGGCTTGTATATTCCAACAATGGGCTTCCTCAAAATGCCCTAGGTCTTTGTGAGCAAGCAAGTTGGATGCACACCCACTTAGTTTCTTTTGTTGAGCCTTCATACATTTATAGATCTAGTGCATTCGTTGCATGGGAATCCCTACTCCTCGCATTGACATCAATTGATGGGCATCTCCATAGCCCGTTGATTAGCCGCGTCAATGTGAGACTTTCTCCTTTTTTGTCTCCTCCACAAAACCTCCACCATCATACTCTATTCCACCCATAGTGCTATGTCCATGGCTCGAGCTCATGTATTGCGTGAAAGTTGAAAAAGTTTGAGAATACTAAAGTATAAAACAATTGCTTGGCTCGTCATCGGGGTTGTGCATGATGGGAGCATTTTGTGTGACAGAAATGAAGCATGGCCAAACTATATGATTTTGTAGGGATGAGCTTTCTTTGGCTATGTTATTTTGAGAAGACATAATTGCTTGGTTAGTATGCTTGAAATATTATTGTTTTTATATCAATATTAGACTATTGTCTTGAATCTTTCAGATCTGAATATTCATGCCACCATAAAGAGAATTACATTGAAAATTATGTTAGGTAGCATTCCACATCAAAAATTCTGTTTTTATCATTTACCTACTCGAGGACGAGCAGGAAATTAAGCTTGGGGATGCTTGATACGCCTCCAACATATCTATAATTTTTGATTGTTCCATGCTATTATATTATCTGTTTTGGATGTTTAATGGGATTTAATATGCACTTTTATATTATTTTTGGGACTAACCTATTAACCGAAGGCCCAATGCAAATTGCTGGTTTTTGCCTATTTCAGTGTTTCGCGAAAAAGGAATATCAAATGGAATCCAAACGGGGCGAAACCTTCACGAGGATCTTTCTTGGAAAAAACGCAACCCAAGAGACTTGGAGTACAAGTATGGAAGTTCGCAAAACTTCCATGAGGCAGGGGGCGCGCCTAGGGGGGTAGGCGCGCCCCCACCCTTGTGGGCCCCACGGAGCTCCACCGACCCACTTCTTTCGCATATATATACTCTTATACCTTGAAAACATCGAGGGAGCCACGAAACCACTTTTCCACCGCCGCAACCTTCTATACCCGTGAGATCCCATCTGGGGACCTTTTTCGGTGATCTGCGGAGGGGGATTCGATCACGGAGGGCTCCTACATCAACACCATAGCCTCTCCGATGATGTGTGAGTAGTTTACCACAGACCTTTGGCTCCATAGTTATTAGCTAGATGGCTTCTTCTCTCTCTTTGGTTCTCAATACAAAGTTCTCCTCGATGTTCTTGGAGATTTATTCGATGTAATATTCTTTTGCGGTGTGTTTGCCGAGATCCGATGAATTGTGGATTTATGATCAAGTTTATCTATGAACAATATTTGGTTCTTCTCTGAATTCCTATATGCATGATTTGGTATCTCTGCAAGTCTCTTCGAATTATCGGTTTAGGTTGGCCTACTAGATTGATCTTTCTTGCAATGGGAGAAGTGCTTAGCTTTGGGTTCAATCTTGCGGTGCCCTTTCCTAGTGACAGTAGGGGCAGCAAGGCACGTATTGTATTGTTGCCATCAAGGATAAAAAGATGGGGTATCATATTGTTTGAGTTTATCCCTCTACGTCATGTCATCTTGCCTAAAGCATTACTCTGTTCTTATGAACTTAATACTCTAGATGCATGCTGGATAGCGGTCGATGTGTGGAGTAATAGTAGTAGATGCAGAATCATTTCCGTCTACTTAACACGGACGTGATGCCTATATTTCATAATCATTGCCTAGATATTCTCATAACTATGCGCTCTTCTATCAATTGCTCGGTAGTAATTTGTTCACCCACCGTAATACTTGCTATCATGAGAGAAGCCACCAGTGAAACCTATGGCCCCCGGGTCTACTCTATATCATATAAGTTTCCGATCTATAGCTCTAGTTTACTATTTATTTTGCAATCTTTATTTTCCAATCTATACAATAAAAATTCCAAAAATATTTATCTTATTATCTTTATAAGATCTCACTTTTGCATGTGGCCGTGAAGGGATTGACAACCCCTTTATCGTGTTGGTTGCAAGGTTCTTGATTGTTTGTGTAGGTACTAGGCGACTTGCGTGTAGTCTCCTACTGGATTGATACCTTGATTCTCAAAAACTAAGAAAAATACTTACGCTACTTTGCTGCATGACCCTTTCCTCTTCAAGGGAAAACCAATGCATGCTCAAGAGGTAGCAATATGCCCTCCTGGCACACACATTCGGCAAAATGAGGTCGTGTGTGAGCGGCGAGCGCTCAAATACAGAAATACTTACATTAGAGCTAACAAAAAACAATTATACGGCGAAATTGCTTTCGGTCGCAAGTACATCCCACATAGTTAGTCCCCGTTAAATGTTTCCGTTCGTATGTACATCCCACATAGTCGCTCCAAGGAAAATGTTTCCGTTCACAGGTACATCACACACAATTTTTCCCGTTAAATCATTTGCATTATTGAATGTATCACACACGGTCCGTAGAAGAAACTGTGTGGCAAAGGCTGTCCATCACACATAGTTTTTATGTGGTAAACGTTTGCGCAAGGTGGCCTAACGGAAACAGTTTTCAAGAGAAAGTCGTGTGTGATTGTTCATTGATCTAACACGGTTTATTCCTAAAAATTGTGTGTGTTGCCTGAGGTCATCGCCCACGGTATTTTTTCAACAACCGTTTGCAATAGCAAAACCCAATTAGTAGGCTAATTCGCCATTAGCAGGCTAATTATCCAATTGTTCATAATCCATTTATTAATCTAATTGACATTTCATATTAAGCACACAATATATTTCATTTCCATATTAAGCAAGCAGAATTTCATAATTGAAATACATTAGAGTACAACATGATATAGCTTCAGCACTCAGCTACCCCATTACACAACTGCACCAGCAGCAAGTTCCACATGCAACATGTAGAACCTTTCGAAATTAGCATCATAGACGGTATATAGACAGATGCATCTCATCTGGAAAACTACTGAAGCAGAAGGCGAATATTGAGCCTTCATTCATGTTGAACGTCTTTGCAACTTTAGGCCAGTGCATGTGGATGATTGACCGTCCGTCCTTCGTCCTCTTCAGGAACACTTCAATATTGAACCATGGGTGTTGTATGAAAACCTTCCTCGCCTCCTGACCATAGAGGTGGTTTGAGAGATAATCATCAGTGAACTTCTTTGGAAAGGCCTGAAAACAAGGATGTGCATAAATATCTTCTCTATATTGGAAATGGGGCAAAGGAATAAAAAAAGGCAAGGTATAATAGTTAGTACCATCTTGTGGTGAACTGATGTCTTCTTCATTGTGCAGACAAAGATCTTGTTGTTTTTTGTAGCTAATTTCTTTATCCTAACAATCTTTCTGAGTTTCTTGATTTGATTGATATTCATGGACAACTCATTTCCCCATATGCAAAAAGGGTCGAACAATGGGTCAAAAGCTCTGATGGTAGGACCTACATGTGCAAGACCAAATTGTTAAAAACCAAAATATTAGAATGGTTCCTTCAATGCACAATAATGTGCTATTAGAGAACGGACCATGCACGTGCTAACCTCGATTGTAAACCTTAGTGCTTCCCATTGTTTCCCTGCAACACATATAAGATAGTTAGTCATTGGGTTAAGTAAGGGTTCGCATGCTATCAGTAAAATATGTTGATGAAAAATAAGCACATTGCAGATTCATTAGATTAATTAAAGCCACACGGGAAAACCATTTACCCAAACCAAGCATGATTAAGAACTATGAAATATAGCACTTGTATATGTTTCTCATGTATTAAGTTCAGACAAATTCGATTTATTCCTCACAAGCACAACAATACAAAATTCTACCCACGACAATTGGACATCGCATTGCAGAATTGAACCAAGAAGTTAACTAAACACCACAACAAATGAACCAAACATTAACTGAGCACCACATTGCACAATATAACATACTCCTAATAGAAGATCAGACAGTTAACTACAGCCAATTGTAGCAAATGTATTTGTTTCTCATGTATTTGCTACAGCCAAATTCAATTTATTCCTCACATGGTATACAATAATAGAATGCACCCACAACTATTTAACATCGCATTGCAAAATTGAACCAAACAGTTAACTAAACACCACAACACAAATGAACCAAACGTTAACTGAGCACCACATTGCACAATGTATAACCAAACCAAGCATGCTTGACAACTTGGAAATATAGCAATTGTGTTTGTTACTCATGTATTTTGTAAAGATAAATTTGATTTATTTCTCACATGGAAGACAATACAAAATTGCAGCCTGAAGAATTGAACATCACATTTGCAGAATTGAACCAAACAGTTAACTGAAGACGGCAACTAATTAACAAAACAGTTAATAAGTGAGCACCACACTGCACGACATATATAACATATACACTAGAGCAACAGATTGCATGGTAAAATTAGATAGCACAATTCACTAGAATTTGTGAAGGAAAGGCAGGAGCAGCACATGCAACGGGTAAACCAAGCATGCTTAACTAGCGTAGATAGCAAATGGCAAGGTGATCCTCTAAGATCTGGGGGTCGGCATGAATGGCATCCATCGCGACCTCATCCGCGCATGCGGCCATGATTTGCTTCTCCGCTGCCAAATGCTCCTTGAGATCTTGGCTATACTGCATGCACCATGGCTTAGGGCGGTGCTTATTTGGTGGAGGGGTCGGGGCTTTGGGTGGACGCTGTCGCGCTCGCGCCGGCGGTCGGGACATGTGGGATGTGGAAGGAGGAGGAGGATGGGGGTCGGGTGTGCATTACCTGCCTGGATAGACAATGCCGAGCAGCGTGAAGGAGGGTCGCCGACGAGGAGGCAACACTGCAAGCAAGGAGTGAAGGTTTCAACTTGAAAAGGAAGGCGGAAAGAGGGGAAATGTGGCTTTTGGTAAGGGGGAGGGGCGGGGAGGTAGATATTTCCGTGGAAGCCGAAAATTTGGAATCGCTTCAGCCAAAAAATTGGCGCGCAAAGTGTCATCGGACACGGTCCCTTATTCGGAACTGTGTACAATATGTGGACATCACAAACGATTCAGATAGATTAACCCGTGTGTGGTGAGTTTGAATGTCAAAAATTTTAGTTCGAATTTCCATGGTTATAGTGGTCATCCACGTCATTGCATAATTTGGGTACACAAAGGAGACTACAGGACACCCACACTTCTTAATCGAGCAAGTTCAGCAATTAAACAGAGCTAGCTGACCTAAACATTACTATAAAAAACTAAAGACCGGCGCTCTTAATTAAACAAAACAAAGAGTACTACTACGGCTGGTTCTCGTCGATCTCCGCCGCCGCCTCCATGTCCAGCTTGCGCCCGATGGTCTCCTGGGAAAGGGGCTCCATGGCATCCATCGCACCATACTCGGCAAGCATCTTGCCATCTGTGTCCGCCATCTCTTTGGAAAAGCCCGCCACGAGCTAGGCATGGGCGGACGCGATCTGGGCTTGGACGGGCTCCGTCGTTGCAAGGTATGCAGCGGAGGAACGGACGGCTTCTCGAACACTCTCGGCAATTGCCAGCTCTTCGGTCGTGGGTTGCCGACCGTTGTCCTAGAACCTTCGTTTGATTTGTGCGGTGACCGCTAGGAGCTGAGCGTGGGCGGCCCCGACATGGTCGTGGGCGGCCTCCATCAGGGATAAGGCCACCGCTGCAGAACGGACAACTGTTGTGCCTCTCTCGCCAGTTGTTATCCCCGAGGCAGATGTTGCTGCCGCCACCTGAGAAGCAATAGCGTCCGTTTGGGCTGCCATGGCCGCCCGGTCGCAGATTGCAACCGTGCTCATGCACCTTGTTAGCACGCGCTTGGCGGCTGTGGCCGCGCTCTCGCCGGAGTGGGCCATCAAAGTTTCCCTCACGACACGGGTCCACGTGCCCATTTCTCACCGGTGATGATTGAATAGTGAAATGATATTTGGGGAGCGAGCTAGTGTGCTTGAGACGCCGGCTGTGGACTGTAGCGGACGCACCTTCTCGCGTAAGCCATAGGCGTAGTATACACCGATGGTGCTCTAGGATATTTTGTGTTGCATCTCACATGGTTGGTGATAATAAACTGTGTGCGATCTACTTGATTTTTCATCTTGATTTGAATTACATAATGGGGTCACAGCGGCAATGGACGGTGTTTGAATTGCTAGACCTTTTATCTGGAGTGAACATGCAACTATATGTGTGTCGTAAAAGAATTGGAATTATTCAGGGTTCGTTTGAACATTTTATACATTAAATTGGTTTTCTAGCAATTTCAGGTGCACAATTCAAAATTAAACTACATGCACATGCTCCAGTGCATATAAATTGGTTGAAAAATCAATTATGTGTCCTTGGGTGCATGCTTAGGTCCCATGGATGAAATGGGAATGAATTTCAAACACCAGGGCACCGTTAATTGCCGGCGAAACATTGAGATGCCTGGTTTTTAAATTCTAGTAAATCCAAAAGTCGTCTAAAATTCATGAAACTTGGCATGCTATCATGGAGCGGGATCAACATGCCGTGGCAAAATTTTTGACACATTTGGGGCAAGTTTGGGTATATGCTTTGCACAAACCGGAGCTTCTCACAACAGGCATGATGGTTTTTGGTAGGGAACGTCCCACCTTTGGGGACGAAACAGTATCCATTGCCTCTTATTGCTTTCAATTTTTTTCTCGTGTCAACCTACTGTATTCCAAATTTACCATGGCTTATACCCCCTAATACAATCCATATATTCATCAAAATAATCACATAGTGCAACGAAAACATAATATGACAAAAACAGAACAATCTGTAGTAATCTAGACTTTCTCCATACTTCTCTAACACCATTTTTTTTGAAAAAATAGGACAACTTAGGCAATTTTTATATTAATCTTGTGTACAAAAATTTATCACGCTTTTGTGATTTCTTAAAGTTCTGCTACTGGGCGCAAAAGTTTCTGTTTTCAACAAGATCAAATCAACTATCACCCAACATGATTCCAAATGCTTTACTTGGCACAAACACTAATTGAAACATAAAAACACAATCATAACAGTGATATACTTATGTGAACACACACAAAAAGAAAAGAAAAGGAGAAAAAAAATTTTTTTTCATTGGGTTGCCTCCCAACAAGCGCTATTGTTTTATGCCCCTAGCTAGGCATTGATAATTTTAATGATGCTCACATGAAAGACAAAACATTGAAGCATAAAGAGAGCATCATATAGTATGTGAAAAACAAGTTTAATTCTAACATACTTCCTATGCATAGGCATTTTATAGGGATTTTTTTAATCAAGACAAGAAATCTCTAGCATATGCAAATAGGAAGAAGGAAGCATTAATAATTTCGACGCAAAGAGAAGTGATTTAGCAACATGAAAATTTCTACAACCATATTTTCCTATCTCAAGATAATTACATGTAGGATCATAATCAAATTCAACAATATAACTATCACATAAAATAAGCTCTTCATGATCCACATGCATGCAAAGTTGACACTCTTCCAAAATAGTGGGATTATCATCAAATAAAGTTATTACCTCTCCAATCCCACTTTTATCAAAAAATTCATAAGATTGATCATTCTCCAAAGTAGTGGGATCATTATTACCTAGAGTTGACACTCTTCCATACCCACTTTTTATATTATCGCAAGAATATTCATCATGAGGTTTAAATAAATTTTCAAGATCATAAGAATCGTTATCACCCCAATCATGATCATTGCAATAAGTAGTAGAAATAACAAAACAAGCATCCCCAAGATTGGGGTTTTGCATATCACTAGCATAATTGACATTAATAGAATTTATAATAACATCATTGCAATCATGCTTTTCATTCAAGGAGCTATCATGAATCACTTTATAAATTTCTTCGTTTAACACTTTATCACAATTTTCAGATTCATGAATCTCAAGCAGAACTTCATAAAGATAATCTAGTGAACTCAATTCACTATCAATTGGTTCATCATTATTGTATCTTTTGAAAAGATTAGCAAGTGGATGAGGATCCATATCAAAGTTTTTTTAGCAAGCGAAGATGCAAGAAAATAGAAAGCACATGGCAACACAAGAAAAAATAGCAAACAAGAAAACACGCAAAAAGGCAAACAAAAATATTTTTGTAGTTTTACAAAAACGTTTTAGAAGTGGGGGATATGAAACAAAGAGGCAAATGGCAAGTAAAGTAAATTGCAAGGAGATGGGATTTGTGATTGGGTACCTGATAGATGTTGATGATGTCTCCATGGCAACAATGCCAGAAATTCCTTTTGGTGCACTTGAAACTCCATCGGTATTTCCCCAAAGAAGAAGGGGTGATGTAGTACAACTATGGTAGGTATTTCCCTTGGTTATGAAACTAAGGATATCAATCCAGTGGGAGAACCAAGCAACACTATGTAAATGGTACCTGCACACAAAGAACAAATACTTGCAACCCAACGCGTAAGAGGGGTTGTTAATCCCTCCATGGTAAAAAGATAGATTAAATTGTATAAGTTTGGATAAATAGATCTAGCAAGAACACAAAATAAAACAAGTAATGAAAAAGTACAATAAGGTATTTTTTTGGATTTTGGAAATATAGATCTGAAAACAAAAATGATAAAAGATAGATCTGAAAGCAATATGATAAAAGATAGACCCGGGGGCCGTAGATTTCACTAGTGGCTTCTCTCGAGAAAATAGCATACGGTGGTTAACAAATTACTATTGAGAAATTGATAGAAGGACAAATAATTATGACGATATCCAAGGCAATGATCATGAATATACGCATCATGTCCAAGATTAGTAGACCGAAACAATTCTGCATCTACTACTATTACTCCACACATCGACCGCTATCCAGCATGCATCTAGTGTATTAAGTTCATGGAGAAACAGAGTAATGCAATAAGAACAATGACATGATGTAGACAAGATCTATTCATGTAGGAATAGACCCCATCTTTTTATCCTTAATAGCAACGATACATATGTGTCATTTCCCCTTTTGGCACTGGGATTGAGCACCGTAAGATCGAACCCATCACAAGGCACCTCTTCCCATGGCAAGAAAAATCGATCTAGTGGGCCTAACTAAACCAAAGATTCGAAAAAGAAATACGAGGCTATGAGTAATCATGCATATAAGAGATCAAAAGACTAAAATAACTTTCATGGATAAAAACATAGATCTGATCATAAACTCAAAGCTCATCGGATCCCAAACACACCGCAAAAAGAGTTACATCAAATAGATCTCCAAGAGACCATTGTATTGAGAACCAAGAGAGAGAGAGGAAGCCATCTAGTTACTAACTACGGACCCGTAGGTCTACAATGAACTACTCACGCATCATCGGAGAGGCACCAATGAGGATGATGAACCCCTCCATGATGGTGTCTAGATTGGATCTATGGTTTCTGGCACTTGCGGTGGCTGGAATTGTTTTTCGTCGATTGCCCTAGAGTTTCTGGAATATTGGGGTATTTATGGAGCAAAGAGGCGGTGCGGCAGGCCACCAAGATGGGCACAACCCACCAGGGCGCGCCTGGGCCCCCAGGCGCGCCCAGGTGGGTTGTGCCCCCCTTGGGGCACCCCTCTGGTACTTTTTTGACCCATCCTGTGTCTTCTGGCTCGGAAAAATTCTCTAAAAAGTTTTGCTGTGTCTGGACTCTGTTTGGTATTGATTTTCTGCGAAGTAAAAAACAAGCAAAAAACAGCAATTGGCACTGGGCACTATGTCAATAGGTTAGTCCAAAAAACTGATATAAAGTTGCTATAGAAGGATTATAAAACATCCAAGAATGATAATAGAACAACATGGAACAATCAAAAATTATAGATACGTTGGAGACATATCAGTATCCCCAAGCTTAACTCCTGCTCGTCCTCGAGTAGGTAAATGAAAAAACAGAATTTTTGATGTGGAATGCTACCTAACATGTTCATCACATATTCTTTTCTTTGTAGCATGGACATTTGGACTTTTATATGATTTAAAGCAATAGTCTAGTTTTGACATGAAGATTCCAATACTCAAGCATATCAACAAACAACCATGCCTTTCAAAATATCAACACTAAAGCAAGTTATCCCTAGCCCATTATGCTCAATCATTGATCCATTCATGAAACACACTCGCATATTAGCTACACCTAATGCTCAAGTATGATCATAGTTGCCCTTAGTTGGTGCTTTATAAGAGAAGATGGAGACTCAAGTAAAAATGAAAATTGCATAAAGTAAAAGAAAGACCCTTTGCAGAGGGAAGGAGGGATTTGTAGAGGTGCCAGAGCTCAAAGCAAAAAAAGGTAGAGATAAAAACATTTTGGGTGGCATGCTTTTCCTGTCAACGAAAAACCTCCAGTAGTTCCCAATACGTTTCATGCTAGATATATCATAGGCGGTTCCCAAACAAAAAATAAAGTTTATTCCTTTTTCCACCATACTTTCACATTCCACGGCTAACCGAATCCACGGGTGCCGTACATACCAACACTTTCCAAGGAATTTATTATTTGACAACATAAAGTAAATTCATTTTTCATTTCGGGACTGGGCGTCCCTAATACTTTTGTCGTACTCTCGTGCAATGACAAGTGAATAAACACTCATCTTGAGAATAACACATCTATCATGGAAAATATTAGCCACCCCCTACCGTTTCATGAGCGGTACGAGCACACAAAAAGGAAATTTATTTTGAAGATTAGAGGTGACACATACAAATTTGCTTAGAACGGCACGGAAATACCGCATATAGGTAGGTATAGTGGACTCATGTGGCAAAACTGGGTTTAAGGATTTTGGATGCACAAGTTCTGACGCCCCCGATTTGACCGTACACTAATCATACACGCAAATGTGTACGATCAAGATCAAGGACTCACGGGAAGATATCACAACACAACCCTAGACACAAATTAAATAATACAAGCTTTATATTAGAAGCCAGGGGCCTCGATGCTCGAATACATAAGCTCAAAAACACAAGAGTCAGTGGAAGCAACAATATCTGAGTACAGACATGAGTTAAACAAGATTGCCTTAAGAAGGCTAGCACAAAAGCAACAATGATCGAAAAGGCAAGGCCTCCTGCCTGGGAGCCTCCTAACTACTCCTAGTCGTCGGTGGTCTTCACGTAGTAGTAGGCATCCTCCGGGTAGTAGTAGTCATCAGTGGCGTCGTCTGGCTCCTGGGCTCCGTCATCTGGTCGCAACAATCGGGTATGGCGGAAAAAAGTAGCAAAGCAACCGTGAGTACTCATCCAAAGTACTCGCAAGACTTACATCAGATCTAAACTAAGTATGCATCTGTATCAAAGGAATGGGTTGTATCTGTGGACTAAACTGCAGAATGCCAGAAGGGAAGGGGAAAGCCTAGCCTATCGAATACTAGCATCTTCTAGAAACCACCATCTTGCAGCAATAGGAGGGAGTAGAGTAGCATAAAGTAAAGTAGTAGTAGTGTTATCAACCTCGGCCAGAGATCCTTTCTCGACTCCCTGCGAGAAAGCAATCCCAGAGCCATACTATCCATTTCTCATCACCCTCCATTTCTCATCACAATCCATTTCTCATCATGTCAGGACCCCGACTCGATGTCACATCGATCTAGCTGGTAACACCTCATATCACTTTGCGGCCTCACGCACGGTATCCCCACGGGTGTCGTCTTACCTTTTCCCGGGACCGTTTGCGCCTTTTGGCTCACGTATATGATAGTGTCGCTAGCATCCATATGATAAAGAGCCCGGGCTGACATGACTAGTCGTAAACCCAAAGTGGCACAGACTTACAGGGACAGGCATCCATGACCCAGCTTCGAACGTGTCGGTCATCAGCAAGTGGGTCCGGGCTGTAGCACTGGGCTAGCAGGACTCCGGTAAACCGGGCTGTAGCGGGCTAACAGGACTCCGGTACTCAAAGCGTGACATTTCCCCGAAGGGACAGACACAGGAACGAAGAAGGACACATGCCGGCCAGCCTAAGTGTTCCAGAGCAGTAGCAAGCTACCATGGCTCAGCGGTAACACTAGGAGACATTTCCCGGTAAGAGAGGCTACTAAAGATAAACAACTAGATAGTCAGATCCCACACATACCAAGCATTTCAATCATACACACAATATGCTCGATATGTGCAAATACAACGAAGCATCACAACATGACTCTATGACACAAGTACTTTATTTAAGGCTCAGGGAGCCATACATATCATACACAAAGGTACGGGTCTCACGACCCAACATACAAGTCATACAGTCATACAAGCCAACAGCGGAAGTAACTTGTCTGAGTACAGACAACTAGTAAAATAAAAGAGGCTTGGAAAGCCTAGCTATACTACGTGGTCCTTCACAAGCTCAGGGTCACCACCTGGGTCTTTAGCCTACTCGTTGATGTCAACGTCTACATAGAACCCATCAGAAGGGGTTGCAGCGTCTTCTGTAAAAATGTAGATTATAGCAACATGAGTACAAAGGTACTCAGCAAGACTTACATCAGATCCTACATACATGCATAGTATCAAGAAGGGTTGGTGGAGTTATTGCAGCAAGCCAGCTTTGACTCTTGGCTAGACTATCCTACGATACTCCAACTTGAAATGGTTTTGCGCACACGAGTCCACTACTCACCACTTCAATACACTACCGAGGATCCACCTCCGTCTTCCTACGGAAGAGCCATCCTCGGCACTCACACTTATCTTGAGGCTTTTAGTAGTTTCCATTTACTTGTCTATGAACTGTATAGGCAACCAAGTAGTCCTTTACCGCGGACGCGGCTATTCGAATAGATCATGTTAACCCTGCAGGGGTGTACTTCTTCATACATGTTTCCACCACTTAGCGTCTGCACACGACATGTGCTCGGCAGACTTCAAGCGAAAGCCGACGTGGGTGTAGACCACGACCTACCTAAACACTTAAGCCTCTAGTCCAGGTTTATCGCCTATTCAGGTTCCATCCGCAGGGAGTCCGGCCGAGGTTTCCCATACGGCCCCGAACGATGTGAACAGGGTTCCCGAGATACCTAACGGGTATTCGGTACACCGTGCCACGTACCTACCGCATCACAGCCCACCCCTACGGTCAGCGCTGTCCACGGCCTCCAGTAGGCTACAAACACCAGAAACTACTTGCAACTCCTGGACAGAGAGCTAGGGTGAATAAGAAGTCGAGCGGGGTCATATTTCAGGGCCCAATGCATGGTAGTAGCTGTATCTTAAATCACACATACAGATCTCAGTGCTTAAGGTCGGCTTCAATGAAACAACCCACCATGTACTCCTACATGGCCTCTCATCGATACCTTTACCAAATCGTGTTCACCACACCACTCTCATTACCGACATAATCATTTCACTCTAGCCCATCACCCAGATGAACCAGACCTGACACGACTCTAAGCATAGCAGGCATAGCAAGGTAGGAACAACACATACATATGGCTCAATCAACTCCTACACATGCTAGTGGGTTTCATCTAGTTACTGTGGCAATGACAGGTCATGCAGAGGAAATGGGTTCAACTACCGTAGCACACAGCAGTTTGAATCGCGTTGTCTTAATGCAGTAAAAGAGAGCAGGAGCGAGAACATGGGATTGTATCGATATGATCAAATGGTTGGTTGCTTGCCTGATGGTTCGATGCACGGATACGGTTCTTCGTTAGGGTAATCACGGTACTCCTCGGGAACAGATCCTGTCGCAAAGGACATCGATACACAAGCATCACCAAACAATGTGCAACAATATGATGCATGCATGAAACATGGCAATATGAGTGTGTTGGGCTAATGCAACTAAAGCCAGAAGTGTTTGAACAAATTTGAATCAAAGATTCAAATTCCAAATTCAAATATGGCCTTTTAAAGTGCCTTTTCTTGTTCTGCTTAAAACATCAAGTTAACTTGTTTGATCATGCATGAAAATAGTACAGATGGATAGATTGGATTTTTCTGATCATTTTTCATATATAATTTGTCCAATTTGGAGTTACAGAATAAAAGTTATGAATTTTTGAAGTTTAATTAATATTCTGGAATTTCCTGATTTAATTTAAATCCAGAAATTCAATTACTGCGTCAGCCTGACGTCACAGTGGCATCAGCAGGTCAACAGGGCTGGCTCGGGTCAAACCTGACGTGTGGGGTCCACACGTCAGTGACACAGGGGCTAATCCCGCGTTGACCCGGGCTGGTTAGCTTTGACTAAGCCCTGGGCCCACTTGTCAGCGTCAGTAGGTGGGGGGGTTAGTGACTAATTAACTAGGCCACGTCAGCCCGCCGGAGTTCTGGCCGGCGGCGACCATTAGCGCGGCGGCGAGAGTGGTTTTGGTCGTTTCGGCCACCAAATGGACCGCGGAGGCCACCGGAGTGGAGCTGAGGACAACCCGCAGCTCTTGGCGGAGCCCGTTGGGGTCGGGGTGGCCGGAGTCGACGGCGGTGAGCTCGGCTGCGGCCGCCGGGGTTCGGTCGTGCACGGGAACGGTGCTGGAGCTCGAAGTCGAGCAAACGAGGCGCTAGGGATGCTCTACGGGGTTCTGTGAACTCGTTGGACTCGCCGGGGTGACCAAATGGTCACCGGAGCTGCGTCGACGGCGAGCTCGGCGACGGCGGAGGTTCGGCCGTGGTGGGGAGGAAGCTACGGTGAGGGAACGAGGGGAAGGAGAGGGGGAAACGGTGGCGTAGCTCACCGCGGTTGCAGTGGGCGTCGAAGCGGGCTCGGGGACGCGCTGGAGACGGCGAATTCGACGGCGACGGTGGTCGGAGCCCGAAGAGGGGAACGGCGACGTGGCGGCGATGCAGGGCTTCCGGGGACCCGTGGAGCGGTGGGGAGGAAGAGGGAGTCGAGGCGGAGCTCCTGAGCTAGTCGGGGGAGCGAGGGGTGGTCGGAGACGGTGGCTATGGCGAACGGCGGCGACGGTGGTGTTCGGTCGGGCGGGAGAGAGAGCGAGGGAGAGCCGGGGAGAGTGAATGGGGTGTCGGCGAGGTCGGGGCGACGACCAGAAGACGATCCACGCGGCGCAACGGCGACCAGGGCGATGCAGAGAGGCTGGGTGGTGCGTGGCGAGCTCGGGCGCGCCATGCTCACCTCCCTGCCTGCTCTGGCAAGGGGAAGCAGCTGGCTGGCACGGGCCAGCACAGTGCTGGGCCGGCTGGGCTGGGCAGGTAGGTCCAGGTAAGTCTACTCCTTTTATTTATTTTTCTGTTTTCTGTTTTTATTTAATATATCTGCAACTTTGTTGAATTAAATAAAATACCTAGGCAACTCCAAAAATCACCAAACTACTCCTGGTCCATAGTTGGATTATTTCCAACATGAAACATTTTAGTTTGGAGATATTTGAGCATTTAAATATTTTATATTATTTTAAATGCCCAAATTCAAATATCTATGATTTAATTCAAAAACCCTAGGATGGCCTAGAAAAATGTGCACCACTTTTGGCAGAGGTTCTGAACCAAGGCAAAAATGATGGGCATTTTAGAAGGGCATTTCAGGTTCATTGAAAAATTATTTTAGTAACCCTAGTTGGTTTCAGAGGGGACTGGGGGTTCTGTCATCCCCATTTCAAGTTTCTGATGAAAGAGTAAACATGATGCAACACTCTAATGCATGACTAGCTAGGGTGTGACAACTCACCCCCACTCAAAAGAATCTCGTCCCGAGATTTGGGTTCCTCCGAGAAGAAGGCGGGATACTCGAGTCGAAGACGATCCTCCCTTTCCCAAGTTGCTTCATCCTCAGAATGGTGCGACCATTGAACCTTGAGAAACTTGATATTATGACGTCGCGTGGTACGTTCGGCTTGATCGAGGATACGAATGGGGTACTCTCGATATGTAAGATTATCTTGGAGATCAAGCGTTTCGTGGTCCACTTCACGGATAGGATCCGAGAAGCAACGCCTGAGTTGAGAAACGTGGAAGACATCGTGAACTCTGGAGAGGTGCGGAGGTAGTTCCAATTGGTAGGCAACTTCTCCTCGTTTGGCAAGAATGCGAAAAGGTCCAATGTAACGAGGAGCCAATTTGCCTTTGATACCGAAACGATGGGTTCCCTTCAGAGGGGTGACCCGAAGATAAGCCTTCTCGTCAACCTCGAAAGTCATAGCCTTATGTTTTCGGTCATATTGACTCTTTTGACGGGATTGGGCTGTTTTCAACTTTTCA
Organism: Triticum aestivum; assembly: GCF_018294505.1. Lineage (NCBI taxonomy): Eukaryota > Viridiplantae > Streptophyta > Magnoliopsida > Poales > Poaceae > Triticum > Triticum aestivum. Next base: position 666,298,452 of record NC_057797.1, on the reverse strand, counting down.
CGAACGATACGAACTTGTTCTTCTGCTTCCTGAATCATATCCGGGCCAAAGAATTGTCTTTCCCCGGTCTCTGACCAGTTAAGGGGTGTTCGACATCGTCGTCCATAGAGAACTTCAAAAGGGGCTTTACCCAAGCTAGATTGATAGCTGTTGTTGTAAGCGAATTCGGCAAATGGAAGGCACTTCTCCCAGTCCATTCCGAAAGAGATAACGGAGGCTCGAAGCATGTCTTCTAGAATCTGATTGACGCGTTCCACTTGACCACTTGACTGAGGGTGGAAAGCGGTGCTAAAGGAGAGACGAGTTCCCATAGCATTTTGGAAACTTTCCCAAAATCGAGAGGTGAAGAGACTTCCTCGATCCGAATTGATTTCCAAAGGAACACCATGGAGGGACACTATTCGGGAGATGTATAAGTCTGCCAGCTGACTAGCGGTTATACTCTCACGAACAGGTAAGAAATGAGCTACTTTGGAAAGACGATCGACCACGACGAAAATAGCATTATTCCCTCTTTTGGTCCTGGGAAAACCGGTAATGAAATCCATACCAATTTTATCCCATTTCCATTCAGGAATAGCTAAGGGTTGAAGGGTGCCAGCAGGCCGTTGATGCTCTGCTTTTACACGACGGCAGACGTCGCAATTGGCAATATACTGAGCAATTTCTCTCTTCATCCTAGTCCACCAGAACCTCTGGCGTAGGTCCTGATACATTTTAGTACTACCGGGATGAATGGTGAGAGGAGATTCATGAGCCTCCTTAAGGATCAACTGCCGTAGATGCTGGTTCTTGGGAACCACTAGACGGTTCTCAAAGTACACAACACCATGATCATTTGTGGAGAAACAACTAGCACCTCCGCTAGCAATGTTCTCTTTGATTTTAGATATTCCCTTATCTCGCTTTTGGGCAGCGATGATTTGATCCGTAAGAGTAGGTTTTGCTACCAAGGTGGAAAGAAACCTTGAGGTACAATGTGAAGGTTAAGCTTCCGAAATTCCTCATGGAGAAGCGGTTGACTTTGTTGTAACATCAGGTTGTTACAATAAGATTTACGACTTAGCGCATCAGCCATGACGTTGGCTTTCCCTGGGGTATAGGTTATTCCTAAGTCGAAGTCTGTGATCAATTCAACCCAACGTCTCTGCCTGAGATTCAAATCCGGTTGGGTGAAAATGTACTTCAGACTTTGGTGATCAGTGAATATTTCGCAACGATTACCGAGGAGGTAATGTCGCCAGGTCTTAAGTGCATAGACTACGGCTGCAAGCTCTAGATCATGAGTAGGATAATTCTCCTCATGTGGGTGCAATTGCCGTGAAGCGTAAGCAATTACGTGTCGATCTTGCATGAGAATGCAACCTAGTCCTTGTCGCGAGGCGTCGCAGTAGATAACAAAGTCCTTGGAGAAGTCTGGCGGTACCAGCACGGGAGCAGAAGTCAGGCGTCTTTTCAGTTCCTGAAAGCTGTGCTCACATTGTGGAGTCCATTCGAACTTCTTATCTTTCTTGAGGAGTTCGGTTAGGGGTTTAGCAACTTTGGAGAAGTTCTCGACAAAGCGACGGCAATAGCTCGCTAAGCCTAGAAAACTCCGAACTTGCTTGACCGATTCAGGTGGAGTCCAATCAAGGACGGCTTGAACTCGCTCAGGGTTAACAGCAATACCTTTACCAGATATTACATGACCCAGATAGGTCACTTCTGACAACCAGAATTCACATTTAGAAAATTTGGCATAAAGGCGATGCTCTCGAAGTTTCTTCAACACTAGCCTTAGATGTTCGGCATGTTCTTCCTCGTTCTTGGAGTAGATGAGTATATCATCGAGATAAACTACGACGAATTTATCCAAATACTCCATGAAGATTGAGTTCATTAACCGAGAAAAGGTGGCTGGAGCGTTGGTTAAACCGAAGGACATGACGGTGTACTCGTATTGGCCATAACGAGTAACAAAGGCCGTTTTAGGAATGTCCCCGTTTCTGATTTTGATTTGATGGTATCCCAACCTCAAATCCATCTTGGAGAAGACTGAGGATCCAGCGAGCTGATCATACAGATCGTTGATCCTGGGAAGTGGATATTTGTTCTTGATTGTGACCAAGTTGACAGGTCGGTAATCTACAACCATCCGGTCCGTACCATCCTTCTTCTTGACGAATAGGACGGGGCAAGCCCACGGAGATGAACTAGGGCGGATGAAACCCTTTTTCAAGGATTCATCGAGTTGTTTCTTAAGCTCGGCTAGTTCTAGGGGTGCCATCTTATAAGGTCTTCTAGCAATCGGAACGGTTCCTGGAATGAGGTCTATTACGAACTCAACATCCCTGTCAGGTGGAACACCTGGCAATTCCTCTGGAAAGACATCCGGGAAGTCACGGACTACCGGAACGTCCTCAAGGTCTGGCAAAGGGCTGGCGTTAAGAGAATATAATTGTCGCTTGGCTATTCGGGTCAAAACATTGACTATCTTCCCCGAAGGATGGGTGAGTTGAACAGTCCTAGAGAAGCAATCAATTTTGGCTTGATGAGCTGACATCCAGTCCATACCCAAAATGATATTAATATCTGAAGATTTAAGGGCTATCAAAGATGCGAGAAAAACAAGTCTGTCGACTTGGATTTCATTTCCATGGCTTACTCTAGAAGTTTGCCATTTGGATCCCGGAGTTTGAATTACCATAGAGGATGGCAAGTCACAGAATGCAACGTTATGCAAACGAGCATAATTTTCAGATATAAAAGAATGAGAGGCTCCTGTATCGAAAAGAACAGATGCCGGGTGGCAATTAACAAGAAGCGTACCGAGAACGACGTTGGGATCCTCTTGAGCTTCTTCGGCAGAGATACAATTGACATGGCCACGTGAAGCGGTGACCGGTTTAGCATGAAACACTTTCCCTGTCGGCTTGCCACGGCCAACAGCTTTAGCAGATTGATTGGGGTTGGTCTGGGGACACTCACGCATATAGTGACCAGATTCCCCACACTTGAAACAAGTCACGGAACTGGTACGTGGAGGAGCATTATTGGTTGGACCCCCATAGGGCTTGGCTGGAGCAGACTGTTGAGCGGGGCGAGGCGCCTGGAAAGATGGCCTCGGTGTGAACCTGGGTGGCAGGGCGGTGTTGGGTACCCACACGCGGCGCTTCTGAGGACCAGCACCGGATGAGGAACCCATGTCACGTCCATGCTTGCGTGTTGCGTCATAGTCAGTCTGACCAGTTTCAGCACTGATGGCTTTGTTGACAAGTTTCGAAAAAGATGTGCACTCATGCAGACGGAGGTCGCGGCGAAGCTCAGGACTAAGGCCCTTACGGAACCTTGCTTGCTTCTTGGCGTCAGTAGACACTTCCTCAGTTGCATATCGGGCGAGATTACCAAACTCTCTGCTATAGACATCCACAGAAAGTCGGCCTTGGGTGAAACTGCAAAATTCTTCACGTTTACGGTCCATGAGACCCTCCGGAATGTGATGTTCACGGAAAGCCTCGCTGAACTCAGCCCAAGTAGTGACATGGCCCGCTGGGCGCATAGCTCCATAATTCTCCCACCATAGACTGGCGGGGCCTTCAAGATGATATGCAGCAAAGGTGACCTTGTCAGCCTCCGCTACCAGCGCGGAACGCAGTTTGTGAGAGATACTGCGAAGCCAGTCATCAGCGTCGAGAGGCTCGACGGAGTGGTGGAACGTGGGTGGATGCAATTTGATAAAATCACTGAGTGACACCACGTTAGCCCTCTGATGGTGTGCTGTATTCTGTTCAATACGCTCCAACAAACGGTTTGTCTCCCGCTTGTTTCTCTCAGCTTCCATCATCACCTCGGCTAGTGAAGGAGGATGAGGCAGATTTTCATTCCTGGCTTCACTGCCTTCGGCCTGCTCTTGGGAAGCAGGGTTAGCGCGCGTGTTGACCATCCTAGGTAAACAAGACAATGATTTAGTCAGAATGATAAAATTCCGACATAGGATACATAATGTAAGGAATAACTCGGAATGCAAGATGATCATCCGTATGACATGGTAGATACAGAAACTGCTTCTTTATTCCATCGTCATACACACCATACAGGTTTAGTACAAGACCAAACAAAGTACTATTACGGTGAAAAGAGGATTACATCTCATCGGAGGCATTCCAAGCTCCTATACATTATTTTTCTACATCTCCGGAAAGAGTACAAACTAGGTCATATCCCACGAGTCACGCGGGACGATAGACGACACAGCTAGTGCGAACTAGTGATACTACCACTAACTCAGACCGATCCGTAGTAGTCCTCGTAGAAGTCACCTCCATAGCCTGGAAGTTCAACATGATCATCCGGAAACAGACGGTCTCGCGGAGCTTGTGGACCATAGGGGCTAGGATGAGGTCTTGGACCAACAAACGGTGGCCTGCGGGGACCGCGAGGTGGGGTGATGCCTCCTACATCACGCCAAACCATCACGTCTGGCAGAGCAGATCTCACAGGATAGAGATCGCGCATATCTGAGAATCCAGCTTGCACCGCCGGTGCGAACCGAGTCAAAGTGGCCCAGTGGTCAGCACGGGTATTGAAGAGCTCTAACCTTAAGGCCCGATTTTCACGGTCCTTATCCTCGAGCATCTCAGCAGTGGTGCGAGTCCGTGAATCCTCCTGAGTGGAGTCAGCATAGATAGCCTGGAGATACCCTTGTGCTCCCGGAAGTGATCCTGGCATATACCGGAAATCAGAGTCCCGAAATAACCAGATCTGACTCGCATAATGGTCATCATAGAGTAGGCGGCATCCTGCACAGCCATCTCGATAGTAACCCCGAGTCCATAGGAGCAGTGAAGAGGCTCGGTGGATCCAGGATAAGATGGAAATATCCTGACAGTGCAGAGATACTGGCTTTGATTAAAGTCTCGGAATTGCTCTTCGACCGTGTACTCAGGATACCAGCGGTATCCAGCCTCAGTCATTACCCTGACCAACTTAGCAGTATGGCCGGGTACATCTAGGCATCGAGTCAGGCGAACCACTTGATTGAGGTCGCGAGTGGCCATCTGAAAGCACAATCATAATGCAAAGGCATTAGAATTTCTAGCAAAATTTCGGCAGCATAACAGCTGTAAATGCTCAAAAAGGATTTTGAGACATTTGACAAAGGATTTCGTACACACTCAACATCATCATATCAAGTTCTGAAACCATTCTAACAACATAATGTGGTAGTAGAACTGAACTAGGCTGTAACCATCAAACTTATAAGGTACTACTGATTAGTAACTCGTGATCCTGATAGAGAGAACAGATCCTAATTCCTTAACCCCCGGTGGAAGAATGGACTGACTCAGATCAGAAAGTCATAAGGTATAAGGAGTAAAAAGAGCCTTACGTTCCAACCCACAAACAATTCCCCTACATATAACTAAAGAATTTCTAGACTCAACATCGACCAGTTTGGCTTGGAGAACCTACAGGCAGTCCGGCTCTGATGCCAACGCTGTCAGGACCCCGACTCGATGTCACATCGATCTAGCTGGTAACACCTCATATCACTTTGCGGCCTCACGCACGGTATCCCCACGGGTGTCGTCTTACCTTTTCCCGGGACCGTTTGCGCCTTTTGGCTCACGTATATGATAGTGTCGCTAGCATCCATATGATAAAGAGCCCGGGCTGACATGACTAGTCGTAAACCCAAAGTGGCACAGACTTACAGGGACAGGCATCCATGACCCAGCTTCGAACGTGTCGGTCATCAGCAAGTGGGTCCGGGCTGTAGCACTGGGCTAGCAGGACTCCGGTAAACCGGGCTGTAGCGGGCTAACAGGACTCCGGTACTCAAAGCGTGACATTTCCCCGAAGGGACAGACACAGGAACGAAGAAGGACACATGCCGGCCAGCCTAAGTGTTCCAGAGCAGTAGCAAGCTACCATGGCTCAGCGGTAACACTAGGAGACATTTCCCGGTAAGAGAGGCTACTAAAGATAAACAACTAGATAGTCAGATCCCACACATACCAAGCATTTCAATCATACACACAATATGCTCGATATGTGCAAATACAACGAAGCATCACAACATGACTCTATGACACAAGTACTTTATTTAAGGCTCAGAGAGCCATACATAACATACACAAAGGTACGGGTCTCACGACCCAACATACAAGTCATACAGTCATACAAGCCAACAGCGGAAGTAACTTGTCTGAGTACAGACAACTAGTAAAATAAAAGAGGCTTGGAAAGCCTAGCTATACTACGTGGTCCTTCACAAGCTCAGGGTCACCACCTGGGTCTTTTGCCTACTCGTTGATGTCAACGTCTACATAGAACCCATCAGAAGGGGTTGCAGCGTCTTCTGTAAAAATGTAGATTATAGCAACATGAGTACAAAGGTACTCAGCAAGACTTACATCAGATCCTACATACATGCATAGTATCAAGAAGGGTTGGTGGAGTTATTGCAGCAAGCCAGCTTTGACTCTTGGCTAGACTATCCTACGATACTCCAACTTGAAATGGTTTTGCGCACACGAGTCCACTACTCACCACTTCAATACACTACCGAGGATCCACCTCCGTCTTCCTACGGAAGAGCCATCCTCGGCACTCACACTTATCTTGAGGCTTTTAGTAGTTTCCATTTACTTGTCTATGAACTGTATAGGCAACCAAGTAGTCCTTTACCGCGGACGCGGCTATTCGAATAGATCATGTTAACCCTGCAGGGGTGTACTTCTTCATACATGTTTCCACCACTTAGCGTCTGCACACGACATGTGCTCGGCAGACTTCAAGCGAAAGCCGACGTGGGTGTAGACCACGACCTACCTAAACACTTAAGCCTCTAGTCCAGGTTTATCGCCTATTCAGGTTCCATCCGCAGGGAGTCCGGCCGAGGTTTCCCATACGGCCCCGAACGATGTGAACAGGGTTCCCGAGATACCTAACGGGTATTCGGTACACCGTGCCACGTACCTACCGCATCACAGCCCACCCCTACGGTCAGCGCTGTCCACGGCCTCCAGTAGGCTACAAACACCAGAAACTACTTGCAACTCCTGGACAGAGAGCTAGGGTGAATAAGAAGTCGAGCGGGGTCATATTTCAGGGCCCAATGCATGGTAGTAGCTGATTCTTAAATCACACATACAGATCTCAGTGCTTAAGGTCGGCTTCAATGAAACAACCCACCATGTACTCCTACATGGCCTCTCATCGATACCTTTACCAAATCGTGTTCACCACACCACTCTCATTACCGACATAATCATTTCACTCTAGCCCATCACCCAGATGAACCAGACCTGACACGACTCTAAGCATAGCAGGCATAGCAAGGTAGGAACAACACATACATATGGCTCAATCAACTCCTACACATGCTAGTGGGTTTCATCTAGTTACTGTGGCAATGACAGGTCATGCAGAGGAAATGGGTTCAACTACCGTAGCACACAGCAGTTTGAATCGCGTTGTCTTAATGCAGTAAAAGAGAGCAGGAGCGAGAACATGGGATTGTATCGATATGATCAAATGGTTGGTTGCTTGCCTGATGGTTCGATGCACGGATACGGTTCTTCGTTAGGGTAATCACGGTACTCCTCGGGAACAGATCCTGTCGCAAAGGACATCGATACACAAGCATCACCAAACAATGTGCAACAATATGATGCATGCATGAAACATGGCAATATGAGTGTGTTGGGCTAATGCAACTAAAGCCAGAAGTGTTTGAACAAATTTGAATCAAAGATTCAAATTCCAAATTCAAATATGGCCTTTTAAAGTGCCTTTTCTTGTTCTGCTTAAAACATCAAGTTAACTTGTTTGATCATGCATGAAAATAGTACAGATGGATAGATTGGATTTTTCTGATCATTTTTCATATATAATTTGTCCAATTTGGAGTTACAGAATAAAAGTTATGAATTTTTGAAGTTTAATTAATATTCTGGAATTTCCTGATTTAATTTAAATCCAGAAATTCAATTACTGCGTCAGCCTGACGTCACAGTGACATCAGCAGGTCAACAGGGCTGGCTCGGGTCAAACCTGACGTGTGGGGTCCACACGTCAGTGACACAGGGGCTAATCCCGCGTTGACCCGGGCTGGTTAGCTTTGACTAGGCCCTGGGCCCACTTGTCAGCGTCAGTAGGTGGGGGGGGGTTAGTGACTAATTAACTAAGCCACGTCAGCCCGCCGGAGTTCTGGCCGGCGGCGACCATTAGCGCGGCGGCGAGAGTGGTTTTGGTCGTTTCGGCCACCAAATGGACCGCGGAGGCCACCGGAGTGGAGCTGAGGACAACCCGCAGCTCTTGGCGGAGCCCGTTGGGGTCGGGGTGGCCGGAGTCGACGGCGGTGAGCTCGGCTGCGGCCGCCGGGGTTCGGTCGTGCACGGGAACGGTGCTGGAGCTCGAAGTCGAGCAAAACGAGGTGCTAGGGATGCTCTACGGGGTTCTGTGAACTCGTTGGACTCGCCGGGGTGACCAAATGGTCACCGGAGCTGCGTCGACGGCGAGCTCGGCGACGGCGGAGGTTCGGCCGTGGTGGGAAGGAAGCTACGGTGAGGGAACGAGGGGAAGAGAGGGGGAAACGGTGGCGTAGCTCACCGCGGTTGCAGTGGGCGTCGAAGCGGGCTCGGGGACGCGCTGGAGACGGCGAATTCGACGGCGACGGTGGTCGGAGCCCGAAGAGGGGAACGGCGACGTGGCGGCGATGCAGGGCTTCCGGGGACCCGTGGAGCGGTGGGAAGGAAGAGGGAGTCGAGGCGGAGCTCCTGAGCTAGTCGGGGGAGTGAGGGGTGGTCGGAGACGGTGGCTATGGCGAACGGCGGCGACGGTGGTGTTCGGTCGGGCGGGAGAGAGAGCGAGGGAGAGCCGGGGAGAGTGAATGGGGTGTCGGCGAGGTCGGGGCGACGACCAGAAGACGATCCACGCGGCGCAACGGCGACCAGGGCGATGCAGAGAGGCTGGGTGGTGCGTGGCGAGCTCGGGCGCGCCATGCTCACCTCCCTGCCTGCTCTGGCAAGGGGAAGCAGCTGGCTGGCACGGGCCAGCACAGTGCTGGGCCGGCTGGGCTGGGCAGGTAGGTCCAGGTAAGTCTACTCCTTTTATTTATTTTTCTGTTTTCTGTTTTTATTTAATATATCTGCAACTTTGTTGAATTAAATAAAATACCTAGGCAACTCCAAAAATCACCAAACTACTCCTGGTCCATAGTTGGATTATTTCCAACATGAAACATTTTAGTTTGGAGATATTTGAGCATTTAAATATTTTATATATTTTAAATGCCCAAATTCAAATATCTATGATTTAATTCAAAAACCCTAGATGGCCTAGAAAAATGTGCACCACTTTTGGCAGAGGTTCTGAACCAAGGCAAAAATGATGGGCATTTTAGAAGGGCATTTCAGGTTCATTGAAAAATTATTTTAGTAACCCTAGTTGGTTTCAGAGGGGACTGGGGGTTCTGTCATCCCCATTTCAAGTTTCTGATGAAAGAGTAAACATGATGCAACACTCTAATGCATGACTAGCTAGGGTGTGACACATCACAAGTATCAAGTTCTAGTTGTATTGATCGGGATACAACTCCAAGTGTCCATTACTGTAGGACAGGCTATCAATAGATGTTTTCTTCCCTGCAGGGGTGCACCAACTTACCCACCACGCTCGATTAACTCCGGCCAGACACACTTTCCTGGGTCATGCCCGGCCTCGGCCAAACAATACGCTGCAACCCGACCTAGGCTTAATAGAGAGGTCAGCACGCCGGACTAAACCTATGCCCCCAGGAGTCATGGGTCGTCTCCCCGGGAACTCCTGCACGTTGCAAGCACGGCCGGTGAGCAGACCTAGCTACCTCCCTAAAAAGGCAGGAGCTTACCAGTCCAACCCGGCGCGTGCCGCTCAGTCGCTGACGTCGATTAAGCTTCGGCTGATGCATACGACGCAAAACGACCATACTATGCCCACATGATGGTTAGTGCTATCAGGCTAGAGGCCCCTCGGATCAAATATCCAAATCATAGTGAATTAGGAACGCGCGGTAACGAGAAGATACTCATGATCGATGTGACCCCGTCGCCCCGTCTCGAGTACTTGCGGCAAGGGCTAAGAATGCCCGGCCACGCCTCGTAATTATCTCGCGGGCACCCTCTAGGTTAACCCATCTCCACATCACTCGCAATAAAGCTCGCGCGGGTACCCCTCAGGGTCGACCCGTCTTTCCAAGTAACAGGGGTAAAGTCCAAGTATCCGTGTGTCCAAACATCAAGGGGAAAACCCGAGGAATCACCCCCGATGAATTCCACTCGATGTAATCATCAAGGTGAATGTAAGAGGATCCACCCTCGAGGTTCACACTTGAGGGGTTGCACGACAGAGCCGTATCGGAAGTGATTAAGGAGGAAATCACCCTCGATGACCACGACCGAATAGCTACACTATAGGTTAACAACAGAAGTGCTGAAGAGGTCTCACCCTCGGCACTCGATAGTAACCCAGTAGTGTCGAGCAACTAAGGGGAAAGTGATGTGCGGTGTTGGGGCCTGGTCTTCGATCATGTTGATCGAGTCATCGAACATAAAGCGAGGCAACTGGGACAAGGTAGGGGGGTCACTGATGGATCACTAACCAACCTATACTAAGCAGTTTAGGATAAGCAGGTAAGGTATGAAAGCAGGTAACAACAACAGGCTATGCATCAGAGTAGGATCACACATAAAGCGGTAGCAGTTCTAATGCAAGCATGAGAGGGAAAGAAATGGGCGATATCGGAATGCTCAAGGGGGGTTTGCTTGCCTGGTTGCTCTGGCAAGGAGGGGGGTCATCGTCGACGTAGTCGATCACAAGGGCAGCATCGGTCTCGGGGTCTACCGGAGAGACGAGGGGGAAGAAACAATAAATATAAAGCAAACATAGCACCACAAAGCATAACATGGCAATAAGATGTGGCGGGTGTGACCTAACGCGGTAGGAGGTGATATCGGCGAAGGAGGGAAACATCCGGGAAAGTATCCCCGGTGTTTCACGTTTTTGGACAGATGAACCGGAGGGGGAAAGTTGCGTGTTCGCTATGCTAGGGATGCGTGGCAGATGAACGGGCTACATATCCGGATTCGTCTCGTCGTTCTAAGCAACTTTCATGTACAAAGTTTTTCCACACGAGTTACAGTTTATTCTATATTAAAATTTAAAAGATTAAAACATTTTTAGGATTTATTTAATTATTTTAATTCAACAATATCCAGAATAGTGCTTGCTGACGTAAGCATGACGTCAGCAGCCAATGATAACCCACAAGTATAGGGGATCGCAACAGCTTTCGAGGGTAGAGTATTCAACCCAAATTTATTGATTCGACACAAGGGGAGCCAAAGAATATTATCATGTATTAGCAGCTGAGTTGTCAATTCAACCACACCTGGAAACTTAGTATCTCCAGCAAATTGTTTAGTAGCAAAGTAATATGATAGTGGTGGTAGCGGCAACAAAAGTAAAGACAGCAAAAGTAATGTTTTTGGTATTTTGTAGTGATTGTAACAGTAGCAGCGGGAAAGTAAATAAGCGTAAACCAGTATATGGAAAACTCGTAGGCACCGGATCAGTGATGGATAATTATGCCAGATGCGGTTCATCATATAATAGTCATAACATAGGGTGACACAGAACTAGCTCCAATTCATCAATGTAATGTAGGCATGTATTCCGTATATAGTCATACGTGCTTATGGAAAAGAACTTGCATGACATCTTTTGTCCTACCCTCCCGTGGCAGCGGGGTCCTATTGGAAACTAAGGGATATTAAGGCCTCCTTTTAATAGCGAACCGGAACAAAGCATTAGCACATAGTGAATGCATGAACTCCTCAAACTATGGTCATCACCGGGAGTGGTCCCGATTATTGTCACTTCGGGGTTGCCGGATCATAACACATAGTAGGTGACTATAGACTTGCAAGATAGGATCAAGAACTCACATATATTCATGAAAACATAATAGGTTCAGATCTGAAATCATGGCACTTGGGCCCTAGTGACAAGCATTAAGCATAGCAAAGTCATAGCAACATCTATCTCGGAACGTAATGGATACTAGGGATCAAACCCTAACAAAACTAACTCGATTACATGATAAATCTCATCCAACCCATCACCGTCCAGCAAGCCTATGATGCAATTACTCACGCACGGCGGTGAGCATCATGAAATTGGTGATGGAGGATGGTTGATGATGACGACGACGACGAATCCCACTCTCCGGAGCCCCAAACGGACTCCAGATCAGCCCTCCCGAGAGGTTTTAGGGCTTGGCGGTGGCTCCGTATCGTAAAACGCGATGATTTCTTCTCTTTGATTTTTTCTCTCCGAAAGCAAATATATAGAGTTGGAGTTGGCGTCGGAAGGTTTCCAGGGGGCCCACGAGGTAGGGGGCGCCCCCCCACCCTCGTGAGAAGGGTGTGGGCCCCCTGGTCTTCATCTTTGGCGAGGATTTTTTATTGTTTTTTCTAAGATGTTCCGTGGAGTTTCAGGTCATTCCGAGAATATTTGTTTTCTGCACATAAAACAACACCATGGCAATTCTACTGAAAACAGCGTCAGTCTGGGTTAGTTCCATTCAAATCATACAAGTTAGAGTCCAAAACAAGGGCAAAAGTGTTTGGAAAAGTAGATACGACGGAGATGTATCAACTCCCCCAAGCTTAAAACCTTGCTTGTCCTCAAGCAATTCAGTTGACAAACTGAAAGAAAGAAAGAAAAACTTTAACAAACTTTGTTTGCTCTTGTTGTTGTAACTATGTCAAGCCAGCATTCAAGTTTTCAGCATAGATCATAACTAACCACATTTGCAATAATTCTCAGGTCTCATAATTACTCATATCAATAGCTTAATCAACTAGCAAGTCATAATAATAAATCTCGGATGACAACACTTACTCAAAACAATCATAATATGATATAACAAGATGGTATCTCGCTAGCCCTTTCTGAGACCGCAAAACATAAATGCAGAGCACCTTTGAAGATCAAGGACTGACTAGACATTGTAATTCATGGTAAAAGAGATCCAATCATAGTCATACCCAATATAAATTAACAGTGATGAATGCAAATGACGGTTGTGCTCTCCAGCTAATGCTTTTTAATAAGAGGGTGATGACTCAACATAAAAGTAAATGGATAGGCCCTTCGCAGAGGGAAGCAGGGATTTGTAGAGGTGCCAGAGCTCGGTTTTGAAATAGAGATAAATTGTATTTTGAGCGGTATACTTTCATTATCAACATAACAACTAAGAGATGGCGATATCTTCCATGCTAAACACATTATAGGTGGTTCCCAAACAGAATGGTAAAGTTTATACTCCCCCTCCACCAACAAACATCAATCCATGGCTTGCTCGTAACAACGAGTGCCTCCAACATACATCAGGTCCCAGGGGGAGTTTTGTTTGCAATTAATTTTGATTTAGTTTGCATAAAGCATGGGACTGGGCATCCCGGTGACCAGCCATTTTCTCGTGAGTGAGGAGCGGAGTCCACTCCTCTTGAGAATAACCCGCCTAACACGGAAGATAAGGACAACCTTTGCTGATACATGAGCTATTCGAGCATACAAAACAGAATGTTTATTTCAAGGTTTAGAGTTTGGCACATACAAATTTACTTGGAACGGCAGGTAAATACCACATATAGGAAGGTATGGTGGACTCATCTGGAATAACTTTGGGGTTTAAGGGATTGGATGCACAAGCAGTATTCCCGCTTAGTACAAGTGAAGGCTAGCAAAAGACTGGGAAGCGACCAACTAGAGAGCGACAACAGCCATGTACATGCATTAAAATTAATAAACATTGGATGCAAGCATGAGTAGGATATAATCCACCATGAACATAAATATCGTGAAGGCTATGTTGATTTTGTTTCAACTACATGCGTGAACATGTGCCAAGTCAAGTCACTTAAATCATTCAAAAGAGGATACCACCCCATCATACCATATCATAATCATCTCAATAGCATGTTGGCATACAAGGTAAATCATTATAACTCATAGCTAATCAAGCATGGCACAAGCAACTATGATCTCTAATTGTCATTGCAAACATGTTTATTCATAATAAGCTGAATCAAGAACGAGGGACTCATCATATTTACAAAAGCAAAAGAGGTCGAGTTCATACCAGCTTTTCTCATCTCAGCCAGTCCATCATATATCATCATAATTGCCTTTCACTTGCACGACCGAACGGTGTGAATAATAATAATAGTGCACGTGCATTGGACTAAGCTGGAATCTGCGAGCATTCAATAAACAGGAGAAGACAAGGCAATATGGGCTCTTGGTTAAATCAACAATAGTGCATATAAGAGCCACTTCAACAATTTAATTATGGTCTTCTCCTACTTACCCCCAAAAGAAAAGAAATAAAACTATTTACACGGGAAAGCTCCCAACAAGCAAAAGAAGAACGGGAAATATTTTTGGGTTTTCTTTTTAATTATTACTACAACAGAAGAAAAATAAACTACTACTATTTTTTTTGGTTTTTCTTAAGGTTTAATAAACACACAAGAAGAAAGCAGGAAAAAAGAAAATAAACTAGCATGGATATTACAGTGAAAAAGTATGAGCACCAACATCTAGTAATGAGTGTGTGAACATAAATGTAATGTCGGTGAGAAATACGTACTCCCCCAAGCTTAGGCTTTTGGCCTAAGTTGGTCTATGGCCACGGCTGGCCAGGCGGATATCCATAATAATAATTGTTGGGGTCGTACTGTGATGAGGAAGAATAGTTGGGATCATACTGATGTGCAGCGGTTATCGCCTGCTGAGCTGCAGTGTGGAGTCGATCTGCCTCCGCTCTCCTCTCGTACTCTTCTACCTCCTCTCTGGTAATAACATATCTTCCTTTTGTCTGTGAATCAAAGAAGGCAGGAGCAGGGAGAGTAATACGGAAAACGCGTCATTTACCAAAAATTAAACGATATAAGAGAGGTGATTCAGGCCTCTCGACAAACTGGTGCGAAGCCGTAGAGTCATAATCTAAATATGTAGGGGGCAACTCCATATCACCCTCACGAATGTCTATCTCAAGAAAATGAGCTAAGCGGGTTGCATAAATTCCTCCAAAGAAATCTCCATTATGTCTATTATGATGCAACCTATGAGCTACAATGGCTCCCATATGATAAGATTGGTCTCCTAACACAGCACTCCTAAGAATGCTAAGATCAGGGACACACATGTGACATGCTTCATCCTTACCATTTATGCATCTACCGATGAAGAGAGCAAAATAATGTATAGCAGGAAAGTGAATGCTCCCTATGGTAGCCTGCGTTATATCTCTAGATTCCCCCACAGTTATACTAGCAAGAAAGTTTCTAAATTCAGATTTAGGGGGATCCCTAACACTACCCCATGATGGAAGTTTGCAAGCAGAAGTGAAATCCTCTAAGTCCATGGTATAAGATTTGTCATAAAGATCAAACATGACTAAAGGAGAATTACGCGAAGATGAATACTCAAACCTCCTCACAAATGAACTTGTGAGATCATGATACTGGGGGCACTTGTTAGCCTCAAAATCCTCAAGACCGGCATTGCGCAAATATGCTTTGAATTCTTCTTTAATTCCCGCATGGTCTATAAAATTTTCTGACGGCCATTCGCAAGGCCGTACTGGAGCGTCTCTTGGTGGATCCTCGTCAGCATCGCGCATAGCAATCCTAGGTCCTTGCTTCTTAGACGAACCACCTTGGAACATCTTCTAAAGCATATTGTTTTTCTCTGAAAGATTCTGAAATTTTTAGTAACTTCAAACAAAAGTGAACAAACTTTAATAAAACTGATAGCAACTACTCCTACAAGTGCCTAGAGCCTATATCAAGCATTAGAACTACATAGAACCATATAAATTTGACATGCAAACTCAAGAACATGGTCAGCTATGCAGCACAAATTTGCAAAGAATAAAGCACTAGAACAAAAACTAATTGGACGAATGGAGGAGTCACATACCAAGGAACAATGTCCCTAAGCAGTTTTGCGAGAGGTGCTTTGAGCAAGGAGATCGAAAGTCACAGCAAAAGTGGCTGGAACTCGTGCTTGAGTTGGTTTTTCGGGTTTGTGTGAGATAGAGGAAGAAGATGGTTGCTGGGATAAGTGGAGGAGGGCCACCATGGGCCCACGAGGCAGGGGCGCGCCCTATAGGGGGGGCGCCCACCACCCTCGTGGCCAGGTGGCAGCTCCTCCCGCGGTAATTTTTGCACAGTAAATCCTCAAATATTCCCGAAAAAATCATATTAAATTGGCATGGCATTCTGAGGACTTTTATTTTCGGAATATTTTTATATTGCACGGATAAGTCAGGAAACAGACAGAAAATACTATTTTTACTTTATTTAATATAAATAACAGAAAGTAAAAGTGGGGTACAGAAGTTTGTTCTTCTAGTTTCATCCATCTCATGCTCATCAAAAAGAATCCACTAACACGGTTGATGAAGTCTTGTTAACAAACTCATTCCGATAATCATGCAACCGGAGAAATTTCGAATAATACTAAGTTACCTCAACGGGGATATGCACATCCCCAACAATAATAATATCATATTTCTTCTTGACAGTAGGAAGAGGAAATTCAAAACCTCTAAATATAATCGATGGAATTTTTCCAATAGAGTTGATACTATGAACTTGAGGTTGTTTCCTCAGAAAGTGTACCATATGCTCATTACCATTAACATGAAAAGTGACATTGCCTTTGTTGCAATCAATAACAGCTCCTGCAGTATTAAGAAAAGGTCTTCCAAGAATAATAGACATACTATCATCCTCGGGAATATCAAGAATAACAAAGTCCGTTAAAATAGTAACGTTTGCAACCACAACAGGCACATCCTCACAAATACCGACAGGTATAGCAGTTGATTTATCAGCCATTTGCAAAGATATTTCAGTAGGTGTCAGCTTATTCAAGTCAAGTCTACAATATAAAGAGAGAGGCATAACACTAACACCGGCTCCAAGATCACATCAAGCAGTTTTAATATAATTTCTTTTAATGGAGCAAGGTATAGTAGGTACTCCGGGGTCTCCAAGTTTCTTTGGTATTCCACCCTTAAAAGTATAATTAGCAAGCATGGTGGAAATTTCAGCTTCTGGTATGTTTCTTTTATTAGCAATGATATCCTTCATAGATTTAGCATAAGGATTTGTTTTAAGCACATCAGTTAATCGCATACGCAAAAAGATAGTCCTAATCATTTCAGCAAATCGCTCAAAATCCTCGTCATCCTTTTTCTTGGATAGTTTCGGAGGAAAAGGCATGGGTTTCTGAACCCAAGGTTCCCTTTCTATACCATGTTTCCTAGCAACAAAGTCTCTTTTATCATAACGTTAATTCTTTGATTGTGGGTTATCAAGATCAACAGCAGGTTCAATTTCTACATCATTATCATTACTAGGTTGAGCATCATCATGAACATCATCATTAATATTTTTACTTGGTTCATGTTCATTACCAGATTGTGTTTCAGCATCAGACATAGAAATATCATTTGGATTATCAGGTGGTTCAGCAATAGGTTCACTAGAAGTTTGCACAGTTCTATCATTTTTCTTCTTCTTCTTCTTCTTTTTAGAAGAACTAGAAACATCAATATTATTTCTTTGAGAATCTTGCTCGATTCTCTAAGGGTGGCCTTCAGGATACAAAGGTTCCTGAGTCATTCTACCAGTTCTAGTAGCCACTCTAATAGCATAATCATTTTTCTTACTATTCATTTCATTAAGCACTTCTTTTTGAGCCTTAAGTACTTGTTCTACTTGAGTGGTAACCATAGAAGCATGTTTGCTAACAAGTTTAAGTTCACCTTTAATATTAGCCATATAATCACCCAAGCGTCTAATCATATAAGCATTTTCTTTTAATTGTCTACCAAAATAAGCATTGAAATTTTCTTGTTTGACAATAAAATTATCAAACTCATCAAAGTATTGCCTAGCAGGCTTATAGTGAGGGATATCACCTTCATCAAATCTACAGAGAGAATTTACCTTTACTACCTGTGTCGGGATATCGGGATCAGGAGGTTCTTTAGTAAATAAATAGTTAAGATCATATGTTTCCTCAACAGCCGTATATTAAGACCATGTATTTCTTCAATAGGAGGTAAATTCTTAACGTCTTCAGCTTTAATACCTTTTTCTTTCATAGATTTCTTTGCCTCTTGGATATCTTCGGGACCGAGGAATAAAACACCTCTCTTCTTCGGAGTTGGTTTAGGAATAGGCTAAGTAATTGGAGCAGGAGCTGGCTCAGGAGGTGGCTCAGGAGGTGCCCAATTATTTTCATTTGTCAACATATTATTCAATAGAATTTCAGCTTCATCCGGTGTTCTTTCCCTGAAAAGAGAACCGGCACAACTATCCAGGTAATCTCTGGAAGCGTCAGTTAGTCCATTATAAAAGATATCAAGTATTTTAGATTTCTTAAGAGGATGATCAGGCAAAGCATTAAGTAACTTGAGAAGCCTCCCCCAAGCTTGTGGGAGACTCTCTTCTTTTATTTGCATGAAGTTGTATATTTCCCTCAAAGCAGCTTGTTTCTTATGAGCGGGGAAATATTTAGTAGCGAAGTAATAAATCATATCCTGGGGACTACGCACACAACCAGGATCAAGAGAATTAAACCATATCTTAGTGTCACCCTTTAATGAGAACGGAAATATTTTGAGTATATAGACGCAATCTCTCATCATTAGTAAACAGGGCAGCTATATCATTTAACTTAGTAAGATGTGCCACAACAGTTTCATATTCATAGCCATAAAACGGATCAGATTCAGCCAAAGTAATTATATCAGGATCAACAGAGAATTCATAATCCTTATCGGGAACACAAATAGGTGAAGTAGCAAAAGCAAGGTCGGGTTTCATTTTATCTCTAAGTGATTCTTTGTTCCATTTAATTAATAACCTCTTAAGCTCATATCTATCGCTGCAAGCTAAAATAGCGGCAGAAGATCCCATATCAAAAAGATAACCCTCAGGAATAACAGGCATATTTTCATCATCACTATCATCATCGTATTCATATTCAATAATTTCTTTTTCTCTAGCCCTAGCAATTTGTTCATCAAGAAATTCACTAAGGGGCACAGTAGTATCAGGCATAGAAGCAGTTTCATCATAAGTATCATGCATAGCAGAAGTGGCATCATTAATAACATGTGACATATCAGAACGAATAGCAGAAGCAGATGTAGGTGTCGCAAACTTACTCATAACAGAAGGTGAATCAAGTGCAGAGCTAGATGGTACTTCCTTACCTCCCCTCGTAGTTGAGGGATAGATCTTGGTTTTTGGATCTCTCAAGTTCTTCATAGTGTCCAGCAGATATAAATCCCAAGTGACTCAAAGAATAGAGCTATGCTCCCCGGCAACGGTGCCAGAAATTAGTCTTGATAACCCACAAGTATAGGGGATCGCAACAGCTTTCGAGGGTATAGTATTCAACCCAAATTTATTGATTCGACACAAAGGGGAGCCAAAGAATATTCTCAAGTATTAGCAGCTGAGTTGTCAATTCAACCACACCTGGAAACTTAGTATCTGCAGCAAAGTGTTTAGTAGCAAAGTAATATGATAGTGGTGGTAGCGGCAACAAAAGTAAAGACATCAAAAGTAATGTTTTTGGTATTTTGTAGTGATTGTAACAGTAGCAGCGGGAAAGTAAATAAGCGTAAACCAGTATATGGAAAACTCGTAGGCACCGGATCAGTGATGGATAATTATGCCGAATGCGCTTCATCATATAACAGTCATGACATAGGGTGACACAGAACTAGCTCCAATTCATCAATGTAATGTAGGCATGTATTCGGTATATAGTCATACGTGCTTATGGAAAAGAACTTGCATGACATCTTTTGTCCTACCCTCCCGTGGCAGCGGGGTCCTATTGGAAACTAAGGGATATTAAGGCCTCCTTTTAATATAGAACCGGAACAAAGCATTAGCACATAGTGAATACATGAACTCCTCAAACTATGGTCATCACCGGGAGTGGTCCCGATTATTGTCACTTCAGGTTTGCCAGATCATAACACATAGTAGGTGACTATAGACTTGCAAGATAGGATCAAGAACTCACATATATTCATGAAAACATAATAGGTTCATATCTGAAATCATGGCACTCAGACCCTAGTGACAAGCATTAAGCATAGCAAAGTCATAGCAACATCTTTCTCAAAACATAATGGATACTAGGGATCAAACCCTAACAAAACTAACTCGATTACATGATAAATCTCATCCAACCCATCACCGTCCAGCAAGCCTGCGATGCAATTACTCACGCACGGCAGTGAGCATCATGAAATTGGCGATGGAGGATGGTTGATGATGACGACGGCGACGAATCCCCCTCTCCGGAGCCCCGAACGGACTCCAGATCAGCCCTCCCGAGAGGTTTTAGGGCTTGGCGGCGGCTCTGTATCGTAAAACGCGATGATTTCTTCTCTCTGATTTTTTCTCTTCGAAAGCAAATATATAGAGTTGGAGTTGGCATCGGAGGGTTTCCACAGGGCCCACGAGGTAGGGGCGCGCCCTAGGGGGGGCGCCCCCACCCTCGTGAGAAGGGTATGGCCCCCCTGGTCTTCATCTTTGGCGAGGATTTTTTATTGTTTTTTCTAAGATGTTCCGCGGAGTTTTAGGTCATTCCGAGAATATTTTTTTTCTGCACATAAAACAACACCATGACAATTCTTCTAAAAACAGCGTCAGTCCGGGTTAGTTCCATTCAAATCGTACAAGTTAGAGTCCAAAACAAGGGCAAAAGTGTTTGGAAAAGTAGATACGACGGAGACGTATCAGTCAACAGGGGTGTTGATTGGGTCACTGACGTGTGGGAGCCACTGGTCATTGACTTAGTTAACTAAACAAGATTAGTTAATTTAATTAAAGTGATTAGGTTAATTAATTAGGCTTATTTAGATTAATTAACATGATTAATTAAGTTAATTGTTAATTATAATTTATTTATTTATTCCCTTTTTTAAACGTTCTGGGGCAGAGCCCCACTTGTCATTGGCCCCTGGGGCTGATGCAGGTTACGGGCGTTGGGTGCATGGGGCATCGCCCGAACAACGAGCCGAGCAGGGCCGGCCCCGGGTGCGGGCGCGCGGCCAGGCGACCGAGCGAGGCCAGTCAGGCGGGGCCAGCGGCAGGGAGGCGTCAGCGAGCAGCGGTGGAGGCGGGGCGGCGCGATAGTAGCGGGAGGCGGCGGCGAGCCCAGGCGGCACTAGCAGCGACGCAAGGCAGGCAGGCGAGTGGGGACAGAGCAGGCCAGCACCGGCGGCTGTGTAGGTGCGCGGGCGATAGCGGATGTGGTGCAGGGCGCCTAACACGCGCCACAGGCAGCAGTATGACGGTGAGCGCGAGCGCACGAATAGGGCACGGGGTGACCGTCGCGAGCAGCGACAACCGGGATCGCGGGGCGTGCACGATGATGACAGGAACAAGGGGAGGGGGCAGGAGAGGTTCTCACCCCCGTTGTAGATGAACAGGGGGGCCGGCGAGGCACGGCGGAGCCGTCGAGGGAGAGGTGTGGAGGCGAGATCCAGCGGCGACGAGGTGGTGAAGGCGTCGGGGTCCGGCGACGGCGAGCGGCGACGCTGGGGCGGCGCCAGGGGGCAGCGGCTTCAGGCCATCCCAACGAGGGAGGGCTTCGGGAAGAAGGGGCAAGGCGACAGCGGGGTAGCACCAGGTGGCGTCGGTGAGGTGGCATCGGCGTGGTGGCGCCGGGGAAAGGGCGGCGGTGTCGTGCAGGACGAGACAGAGAGGCGGGCATCGACGAGGTGGGCAGTTGGGCGAGGTGGCGGCGTGGTGAAGGGGTTTGGGGCCCTCTGCCCCGATCCAGACGGGGGGGAGAGAGGCGTGCGGGTGGAGCGAGTGGGGGGAGTGGGGATCGGGAGGGGTTAGGGTTTGTCCTGGGGAGGCCATATAGGGGGCGGGGTGGGCCGCAGCTGGGCCGGCCTGTGGCCTGCTGGGCGGAAGCCCAGGGGTTCTGTTTTCCTTTTTTTTAGCTTTGTCTTTTCCTCTTTTTAAAAAAAACTTTCCTGTTTTATTTATTTTTAGAGCATTTAGCCATTTTGTAAAAAGATGATTTCCCACTAATATTACCAAATGATTATTTACAACAGCTTGAACATTTTTGTTTGCACGTTTGATAAATTTGAAACTTGACTTTAATTTAAATTTGAATTTGGACCGGAGTCAAACAACGCGAGTTTAACAATAGTAATAATGATGACATGGCATCATTAGCAGGGAATTATTGTATCTTAATTATTCGGGCGTCACAATTCTCCTCTACTACAAGAAATCTCGTCCCGAGATTTAAGAGGCGTAAGGTGGGGAGGTTCTGGTTACGAAATTCTAGCGAGTGTTCTCGGTCTTAGTTGCTCTTCTCGAAGAGGTCGATCCATCACATTGATGTCTTCATTCCTCTGCTCGAGTCATCATGATGAAGTTATTGTCCTTCCTTCAGGATCTTCATCGTACTTACAAAAAGGATAAGGGGGTATTCTGGAAGAATGGGTCGCTACAGTGTTGCTTATCTAGTAGATGCCATCAGGGAAGGTGGCGGAAAGTAACTCTCGATTTGAAACTTAAGACATCATCGAGAGAAAAGTAAGAAGGTGCAAAATGGAAGTTTCAGGCGCATAGACAATCATTTGTTGCCTGAAACAAAGTGTGAAAGGGGTTTAAAGCAATGGGATTAAGCATTGCGTCTGATACCAGAATAGACCACTAGGCAGGTGGCCCATGAATCACATACGAAGTCAAGCTTGAGGAATAACTTTGACAACAGGGTGTATAGGAGAGTCAGGTTTCGATCCTGTGGAACTGTGGGTTATGGGCCCACCATGTGGGTTAAAAGTAGGAAGGGCAGTGACATCTTGCACGATCATGTAAGTAAGGCATGTCACAGGATAGCCTGTCAGTCATGTCGGCAACAACGTCGGTACCAAGGGCGAGGAACAAAGAGAACCATTTTCCTGCTTGTTGAACGAGGCGGACCAATAGGCAAAGTTCTCGTCCATCGGCGGCTACCGGAATGTCATCAACAATAGTAACAGGTTCTGGCTGACAAAAATGTACACTGAGGTGTTTACATAAGCAGGGATATATTACTGCTTATATAATATAGTTCACGAGAAGGTTTAAGCAAATTAATGGAAAGGAAAAGTGATTATCAGGTTTAAACAGAGCAATGGAAAGGAAAAGGTGTTTATACACTTATTTCAAGGGTATATCCTTCCCAAGTACAAGCAGAGCATGATATCCATGACAGGATATAATGTAGAAAACCCTTTAGGAAAGGGGGAGAAATAACATGACATTACCCATGCAACGGTGTTTAGATAATTGAGCAAGAAACATTTAACATTGGGCTTCAAATGTTCTTGTAGAAAATCTGAGTACCACAGACATGCTTCGAGATAACATTGACATGGTCTTCGAGCAAGGTCAGTCTTTAGATACACAAAGGATCCATCAGGATCAACTCATAGAATAAGTCTTACAATTTCCTCATGGGAGAATGGATAACCTTGCTAAAAAGGAATCTATAACAATAGGGACTCCGGCCAGGGGTGATAGGCATGACATCACCTTTACCGATATATAAGGACCAATGTTATGACTCTTGGAAAATATATCCCAACCATCATATTTGGTCAAGATTCAGATCTCATTGGTGTCAGGATACCTCAGACTCAGGATGCCTGAGAAGAAAAAGGTGTGGCACAATTTGCCAAGATGACATTATCCTGGTTTGAAACAACATGGGGAACAAGATATGAACGGAGATGGCGAGAAGTATTACTATATCAACAATTATTAAGAGGTGGTGAAATTCTCACGACATTCTTGATGTAAAAGATGGTAATACTCCAAGGTAAAGAAGAATAATTGTTGGATAGCACGGGTCTCCCGGTATAACACAAAACACGAACAAGTTTGTGTTGGAGGGAAAGCAATAATGTTGTCGGTGATAACACAAATCATCGAGGGACAAGGATGCTATTTCTAGTCATGAATTCAATTGACATCTCTGAAGAAGCCAAAGTGTGACGGCGATCAAGACAAGTTTGTCAAGAGACTCTATGAAGATGCCCTCGAGCAGAAAGGGAGGATGAAGTGAAAGGCTATGAGAACCACTGATTTGACACAAGCTCAAAGTCAAGCTTGTTGTTTGAGGTGAAATGATAAGATGAGGAAGATCGACGTAAGCTTAGCTCATCGTCGGAAGTTGCTCCGGGCATAAGGACCAGGTAGCACAGTTTAAAGTTGACACGATAAAAATATAGCCGGTCAGTCTAGGAATGATGTGATGGGGTATTAAACTTCCCAGTATCAAGTACTAGGTGTAATGCCAGAAGGTAAATCGGAGTAGAGGTTGGACGGGGGAATGATTTGCAGAGGATAAGTAATTGTAACTTACCCAGTAAATGGGATCAAGGAGGAAATATGGTCGGGACCATAACTGAAAGGGATCCAATTTACGATATCGGAAGAATTATCCAAATGATTAAATATCCTTGCAAGAAGCTTTCATGATAAGTTCCACACCGTGTCCGTGGGCATGAACACAAAGGTTCAGGGTCGACTCCCACTTCTATAATGCATAACCTTTCATTTTACTTCTCGCTCTTGATGAAGCTGTAGTATTGAAATTTTATCTGACGAAAAGCCAGTAGAGTATAATCCGCATAACTTTTGAGTTCACATAGATTAGGGAAAGCATTAGTTGAACCCATCGAGGCATCTTAGGAACATTTGCAAAAACTTCAGAGGTAATTAACTCAAGCTCAGAAACAGAGCATGGTAGACAAAAATAGGGGATACAATTTACCAAAGGCCTTATGTATCAAGGAAGAATTTACAAGGTGATTAAATATGAAGGACACTGTCGGATAGAACCCACAAGGACCTAGAGGTTCACAAGGGATCTGATATGAGCATCGATACTCAACCAGAAGAAGAAAGAATGCAAGGATATCGGATTATAGAAACAACTGACTAATTCAAAGCTCGAATGCAAAGGGAATTATGATTTCCAAAATGGGGGATCAGAAGAAGAGGCTCTGATCAAAGACAATTAAGTAGAATAGATATAGATCGACAATCAATCAAGGTTTGAGTTGTCGAACACCAGCTCATGTCTGGGGTGACGTCTGAGTCGAAAGGAAGAGTTCTAATTAGGACTGATGATCGTGAGTATTCACAAACAAATCGAATCAAATGCTCGAAATTATGATGACAAAGGATGCTAATGAGTATTGCTAGACATATGGAAGTAACCATAATGCAAGCAGATAAGTATTAGCAGCACAATAGTTGGAGAGGATTATTGAAAGATCGGATAGTACTTCAAAGTATCTTGTGAATCACTTGATCAACTAGGAATGAACAAATCCTCGAAAAGTGTGAGGAATTATTCATAGGGGTATTTATGCGGCAAGGAACTGTAGGGCGGTACGCATAAAGGATTCTCGGAACATCAGAGAGTATTTCAGGACATCTTGTAATAACAAGAGCAACTGGAGATGAAGGTATGAACGAAAATGTAGGTAATTACCCATAAGGATTTATCGGTGGTAGGGATCGCAACGGCGAAGGGCACATGGGTCTCGGGAAAACATCGGAGAGTATCTTCAGAATCTTCTAGTGAATCAGGCCATCATCTAGAACGAAGGGGCTCTCCGGGAGGAAGTAAATCACGAGAACCTGGAGTTAGAGTTAGCAAAATCATTTAACCCGAATAGAAGAGAGATCAGATTCCCAGAGTATAGACGAGGAGTAAAAGATCCTTATACCACCCAAATAGCGACGTGGGCCCGTAAGACACACGGCCATGTTAGTAAAAGTTTTTGTAGTGACTAGACTCAACTTCGGCCAATGAGTTGGAAAGGGGGCTACCTACAGGCAGTCGGCTGTGATACCAACTTGTGACGCCCCCGATTTGACCGTACACTAATCATACACGCAAATGTGTACGATCAAGATCAAGGACTCACGGGAAGATATCACAACACAACCCTAGACACAAATTAAAATAATACAAGCTTTATATTACAAGCCAGGGGCCTCGAGGGCTCGAATACATAAGCTCGAAAACACAAGAGTCAGCGGAAGCAACAATATCTGAGTACAGACATGAGTTAAACAAGATTGCCTTAAGAAGGCTAGCACAAAAGCAACAATGATTAAAAAGGCAAGGCCGCCTGCCTGGGAGCCTCCTAACTACTCCTAGTCGTCGGCGGTCTTCACGTAGTAGCAGGCATCCTCCGGGTAGTAGTAGTCATCAGTGGCATCGTCTGGCTCCTGGGCTCCGTCATCTGGTCGCAACAATCGGGTATGGGGGAAAAGAAGTAGCAAAGCAACCGTGAGTACTCATCCAAAGTACTCGCAAGACTTACATCAGATCTAAACTAAGTATGCATCTGTATCAAAGGAATGGGTTGTGTCTATGGACTAAACTACAGAATGCCAAAATGGAAGGGGAAAGCCTAGCCTATCGAAGACTAGCAGCTTCTGGAAACCACCATCTTGCAGCAACAGGAGGGAGTAGAGTAGCATAAAGTAAAGTAGCAGTAGTGTTATCAACCTCGGCTAGAGATCCTTTCTCGACTCCCTACGAGAAAGCAATCCCAGAGTCATACTATCCATTTCTTATCACCCTCCATTTCTCATCACAATCCATTTCCCATCACAAGTATCCAGTTCTAGTTGTATCGATCGGGATACAACTCCAAGTGTCCGTTACCATAGGACAGGCTATCAATAGATGTTTTCTTCCCTGCAGGGGTACACCAACTTACCCACCACGCTCGATTAACTCCGGCCGGACACACTTTCCTGGGTCATGCCCGGCCTCGGCCAAACAATACGCTGCAACCCGACCTAGGCTTAATAGAGAGGTCAGCACGCCGGACTAAACCTATGCCCCCAGGGGTCATGGGCCATCTCCCCGGGAACTCCTGCACGTTGCGAGGGCGGACGGTGAGCAGACCTAGCTACCTCCCTAAAAGGGCAGGAGCTTACCAGTCCAACCCGGCGCGTGCCGCTCAGTCGCTGACATCTATTAAGCTTCGGCTGATGCATACGACGCATAACGCCCATACCATGCCCACGTGATGGTTAGTGCTATCAGGCCAGAGGCCCCTCGGATCAAATATCCAAATCGTGGTGGATTAGGAACGCACGATAACAAGCAGAGACTCACGATCGATGTGACCCCATTGCCACATCTCGAGTACCTGCGACAAGGGCTAAGAATGCCCGGCCACGCCTCGTAATTATCTCGTGGGCACCCTCCAGGTCAACCCGTCTCCACATCACTCGCAATTAAGCTCGCGCAGGTACCCCTCAAGGTCGACCCGTCTTTCCAAGTAACAGGGGTAAAGTCCAAGTATCCGTGTGTCCAAACATCAAGGGGAAAACCCGAGGAATCACCCCCGATGAATTCCACTCGATGTAATCATCAAGGTGAACGTAAGAGGATCCACCCTCGAGGTTCACACTTGAGGGGTTGCACGACAAAGCTGTATCGGAAGTGATTAAGGAGGAAATCACCCTCGATGACCACGACCGAATAGCTACACTACAGGTTAACAACAGAAGTGCTGAAGAGGTCTCACCCTCGGCACTCGATAGTAACCCAGTAGTGTCGAGCAACTAAGGGGAAAGTGATGTGCGGTGTCGGGGCCTGGTCTTTGATCACGTTGATCGAGTCATCAAACATAAAGCGGGGGAACTGGGACAAGGTGGGGGGTCACTGATGGATCACTAACCAACCTATACTAAGTAGTTTAGGATAAGCAGGTAAGGTATGAAAGCAGATAACAACAACAAGCTATGCATCAGAGTAGGATCACACATAAAGCAGTAGCAGTTCTAATGCAAGCATGAGAGGGAAAGAAATGGGCGATATCAGAATGCTCAAGGGGGGTTTGCTTGCCTGGTTGCTCTAGCAAGGAGGGGGGTCGTCGTCGACGTAGTCGATCACAGGGGCAGCATCGGTCTCGGGGTCTACCGGAGAGGAGAGGGGGAAGAAACAGTAAATATAAAGCAAGCATAGCACCACAAAGCATAACATGGCAATAAGATGTGCCGGGTGTGACCTAACGCGGTAGGAGGTGATATCGGCGAAGGAGGGAAACATCCGGGAAAGTATCCCCGATGTTTCGCGTTTTCGGACAAATGAACCAGAGGGGGAAAGTTGCGTGTTCGCTATGCTAGGGATGCATGGCGGATGAACGGGCTGCGTATCCGGATTCGTCTCGTCGTTCTAAGCAACTTTCATGTACAAAGTTTTTCCATACGAGTTACGGTTTATTTTATATTAAAATTTAAAAGATTAAAACAGTTTTAGGATTTATTTAATTATTTTAATTCAACAATATCCAGAATAGTGCTTGCTGACGTCAGCATGACATCAGCAGTCAACAGGGGTGTTGACTGGGTCGCTGATGTGTGGGCCCCACTGGTCATTGACTTAGTTAACTAAACAAGATTAGTTAATTTAATTAAAGTGATTAGGTTAATTAATTAGGCTTATTTAGATTAATTAAGTTAATTAATTAATTAATTAATAATTATAATTTGTTTATTTATTTATTAATTCCCTTTTTTAAAACGTTCTAGGGAAGAGCCCCACTTGTCATTGGCCCCTGGGGCCGATGCGGGTTACGGGCATTGGGTGCATGGGGCATCGCCCAAATAGCGAGCCGAGCAGGGCCGGCCCCGGACGCGGGCACGCGGCCAGGCGACCGAGCGAGGCCAGTCAGGCGGGGCCAGCGGCAGGGAGGCATTAGCGAGCAGCGGTGGAGGCGGGGCGGCGCGATAGTAGCGGGAGGCGGCGGCGAGCGCATGCGGCACTAGCAGCGGCGCAAGGCAGGCGGGCAAGGGGGGACAGAGCAGGCCAGCACCGGCGGCAGTGTAGGTGCGCGGGCGACAGCGGATGCGGTGTAGGGCGCCTAACACGTGCCACAGGCAGCAGTGCGACGGTGAGCGTGAGCGCACGAATAGGGCGCGGGGTGACCGTCGCGAGCAGCGACAACCGGGATCGTTGGGCATGCACGGTGATGACAGGAACAAGGGGGGGACGGGAGGGGTTCTCACCCCCGTTGTAGATGAACAGGGGGGCCGGCGAGGCGCGGCGGAGCCGTCGAGGGAGAGGTGTGGAGGCGAGATCCAGCGGCGACGAGGTAGTGAAGGCGTCGGGTTCCAGCGAGCGGCGACGCTGGGGCGGCGCCAGGGGGCAGCGGCTTCAGGCCATCCCGACGAGGGAGCGCTTCGGGGAGGAGGGGCAAGGCGACGGCGAGGTAGCGCCGGGTGGCGTCGGCGAGGTGGCACCGGCGTGGTGGCGCCGGGGAAATAGCGGTGGCGTCGTGCGGGACAAGACGGGGAGGCGGGCACCGACAAGGTGGGCAGTCGGGCGAGGTGGCGGCATGGTGAAGGGGTTCAGGGCCCTCTGCCCCGATCCATACGGGAGGGAAGGGGAGAGAGGCGTGCGGGTGGAGCGAGTGGGGGAAGTGGGGATCGGGAGGGGTTAGGGTTTGGCCTGGGGAGGCCATATAGGGGGCGGGGTGGGCCGCAGCTGGGCCTGCCTGTGGCCTGCTGGGCCGAAGCCCAGGGGTTCTATTTTCCTTTTTTTAGCTTTGTCTTTTCCTCTTTTTTTTAAAAAAACTTTCCTATTTTATTTATTTTTATAGCATTTAGCCATTTTGTAAAAAGATGATTCCCACTAATATTACCAAATGATTATTTACAACAGCTTGAACATATTTGTTTGCACGTTTGATAAATTTGAAACTTGACTTTAATTTAAATTTGAATTTGGACCGGAGTCAAACAACGCGAGTTGAACAATAGTAATAATGATGACATGGTATCATTAGTAGGGAATTACTTTAGCTTAATTATCCGGGCGTCACACAAGTAGTAATCATACTTAGTGCAAGTGAAGGTTAGCAAAAGATTGAGAAGCATCCAACCAAGAAATGAAAAATCTCATAAGCGAGCATTAAGCATAACTAACACCGAACAACGCGCGAGTAGGATGTAACTTCATTGCATAACTATTGACTTTCGTGCTTGCATAGGGAATCACAAACATTAACATCAATATTCTTACTAGAACAAAATTACTCATCAACATGACTCATATATTATATCATCATATCGCAAAACTATTACAAATAATCAAGTTTTATTTTGTCCAATGATCTTCATGAAAGTTTTAGTTATATCCCTCTTGAATATCTATCACTCTGGGATTAGTTTCATATGTTGCTTTTGACAGCTCAAACAAATCTAAGTGAAGAACATGAGGATAAAAAATTTCTTCTCTCAAAATAATACAAGTGAAGCATGAGAGAATTTATTAAAAAAATACCAACTCTCAAATAAATCTAAGTGAAGCATGAGAGCATTTCTTCAAAAATAATAAAGCACATCGTGCTCAAAAATATATAAGTGACGCACTAGAGCAATTCCATAGCTCAAAAAGATTTAAGTGAAAGCATAGAGAGCAATTCTAACAAATCATAGCATAATTTTGGCTCTCTCAAAAAGGTGTGTCCAGCAAGGATACTTGACTAAAAATAAGAAGCAAAACAAGCAAAGACTCATACCATACAAGACGCTCCAAGCAAAACTCATGATATGTGAGGAATAAAAATATAGCTCCAAGTAAAATACCGATGGTCGTTAGAAGAAAGAGGCGACAAAGGCAGCGACGCCGAATATGAACATCTGCCCCAGCACGAAGTTCATGCTATAACTGATCTGAGTGCTTATGCGGGTACCCATCGAACCGTGACCTTCACCTAGCATGTAGGCCACAATTGTCGGAGCTAAATTTGGTCGACCCCTCGGTAGGGTATTCCATGTGTAAGCTACTTGGTGTGATGGTAACAAGGACATGGTGTTTTACCCAGGTTCGGGCTCTCCTGTGGAGATAATACCCCATGTCATGCTTGTGTTTTATTGCATTGGAGTGCGTAAAAAGTACGAAGTAACGAGATATTATAATGTGTCTATCTACGAGCATGGCCCCTTAGCTTATATAGATACCGGGGGGTTCCTAGGGTACATGGATCCTAATTGGATATGCACGAGGAGGTAGAATCATCCGCCATCCCAGCTTTTTGTCTTGGACGTCAAGTTTTCTAAAATCTTCATGTGATATGCCATGGGCCGCCCAAAGTGGCCCACGATGGAACCAACAAGGTGTCTTCAGCTCGGCCCACCAGGCAGGGAGTCGACATGGTGAGAGGCCAATCAGCCGGGACACCGCCACCATCATCCTCCACTCCAGGGGCGCCCTCATTGTTTCTAGGCCTGCGAGAGGAGCCACGTGAAGGAAATATGCCCTAGAGGTTAATAGAGTTATTATTTATTTCCTTACTTCATGATAAATGTTTATTATTCATGCTAGAATAGTATTAACCGGAAACATAATACATCTGTGAATACATAGACAAACATAGTGTCACTAGTATGCCTCTACTTGACTAGCTCGTTGATCAAAGATGGTTATGTTTCCTAACCATAGAAATGAGTTGTCATTTGATAAACAAGATCACATCATTAGGAGAATGATGTGATTGACTTGACCCATTCCGTTAGCTTAGCACTTGATCGTTTTAGTTTACTGTTATTGCTTTCTTCATGACTAACACATGTTCCTATGACTATGAGATTATGCAACTCCCGATTACCAGAGGAACACTTTGTGTGCTACCAAACGTCACAACGTAACTGGGTGATTATAAAGGTGCTCTACAGGTGTCTCCGATGGTACTTGTTGAGTTGTCATAGATCGAGATTAGGATTTGTCACTCCGATTGTTAGAGAGGTATCTTTGGGCCCTCTCGGTAATGCACATACTATAAGCCTTGCAAGCAATGCAACTAATGAGTTAGTTGCGGGATGATGCATTACGGAAACGAGTAAATAGACTTGTCGGTAATGACATTGAACTAGGTATTGAGATACCGACGATCGAATCTCGGGCAAGTAACATACCGATGACAAAGGGAACAACGTATGTTGTTATGCGGTTTGACCGATAAAGATCTTGGTAGAATATGTATGAACCAATATGAGCATCCAGGTTCCGCTATTGGTTATTGACTGGAGACGAGTCTCGGTCATGTCTACATAGTTCTTGAACCCGTAGGATCCGCACGCTTAAAGTTTGGTGACGATCGGTATTATGAGTTTATGTGTTTTGATGTACCGAAGGTAGTTCGGAGTCCCGGATATGATCATGGACATGACGAGGAGTCTCTAAATGGTCGAGACGTAAAGATTGATATATTGGACGGCTATATTCAGACATCGGAAGTGTTCCGGATGATTTCGGAGAAAACCGGAGCGCCGGAGGGGTTACCGGAACCCCCCGGGGAATTATTGGGCCTTAGTGGGCCTGAGGGGGGAGAGAGAGGGCTGCAGCCCAGGAGGTGGCATGCCCCTCCCATGGGGAGTCCGAATTGTACTAGAGGAGGGGGCGCAACCCCTCTTTCCCTCTCCCTCTCCCCCTCTTTCCTTCCCCCTTCCCTCTTCCTAGTTGGACTAGGAAAGGATGAATCATCTTCCTAGTAGGAAGAGGATTCCTCCTCTCCTTGGGGCGCACCAAGGCTGGCCGGCCTCCCTCGTTGCTCCTTTATATACGAGGGCGGGATGCACCCAAAGACACACAAGTTGATTGTTCCAAGCCATGTGTGGTGCCCCCTCCACCATAATCCACCTTGATCATATCGTAATGGTGCTTAGGTGAAGCTCTGCGCTAGTAGCAACATCATCATCATCATCACGCCGCTGTGCTGACGGAACTCTCCCGTGAAGCTCTGCTGGATCGGAGTTCGTGGACGTCATCAAGCTGAACGTGTGTTGAACTCGGAGGTGCCGTATGTTCAGTACTTGGATCGGTCGGATCGTGAAGACGTTCGACTACATCAACCGCGTTCTCATAACGCTTCCGCTTACGGTCTACGAGGGTACGTGGACGATACACTCCCCTCTCGTTGCTATGCATCACCATGATCTTGCGTGTGCGTAGGAAAATTTTGTAATTACTACGTTCCCCAACAGTGGCATCTGAGCCAGGTTTATGCGTAGATGTTATATGCACGGGTAGAACACAAAGGAGTTGTGGGCGTGGGTATATACATATTGCTTGCCGTCACTAGTTGATTCTTGATTCAGTGGCATTGTTGGATGAATCGTCCCAGACTGACATTACGCGTACGCTTACGCGAGACTGGTTCTACCGACGTGCTTCGCACACAGGTGGCTAGTGGGTGTCTGTTTCTCCAGCCTTAGTTGAATCGGATTCAATGAACAGGGTTCTTTCTGAAGATCAAAAAGCAATCACTATACCGCGTTGTGGTTTTTGATGCGTAGGTAAGAACGGTTCTTGCTCAACCCGTAGCAGCCACGTAAAACTTGCAACAACAAAGTAGAGGACGTCTAACTTGTTTTGCAGGGCATGCTGTGATGTGATATGGTCAAGGCATGATGCTAAATTTTATTGTATTAGATGATCATGTTTTGTAACACAGTTATCGGCAACTGGCAGGAGCCATGTGGTTGTCGCTTTATTGTATGAAATTCAATCGCCATGTAATTGCTTTACTTTATCACTAAGCGGTAGCGATAGTCGTGGAGGCAATAGTTGGCGTGACGACAACGATGCTTCGATGGAGATCAAGGTGTCAAGCCGGTGACGATGGTGATCATGACGGTGCTTTGGAGATGGAGATCATAGGCACAAGATGATGATGGCCATATCATATCACTTATATTGATTGCATGTGATGTTTATCCTTTATGCATCTTATTCTACTTGATTGACGGTAGCATTATAAGATGATCTCTCACTAAATTTCAAGGTACAAGTGTTCTCCCTAAGTATGC
Source organism: Triticum aestivum (assembly GCF_018294505.1). Classification (NCBI taxonomy): domain Eukaryota; kingdom Viridiplantae; phylum Streptophyta; class Magnoliopsida; order Poales; family Poaceae; genus Triticum; species Triticum aestivum. Next base: position 666,264,457 of record NC_057797.1, on the reverse strand, counting down.
ACCATTGCCAAAGTTCATTGTGCCGAGACACCACGTAATGATCGGGTGTGATAAGCTCTATGTTCACATACAACGGGTGCAAGCCAATTTTGCACACCCAAAAATACTCGGGTTAAACTTGACGAGCCTAGCATATGCAGATATGGCCTCGGAACACTGAGACCAAAAGGTCGAGCATGAATCATATAGTAGATATGATCAACATAATGATGTTCACCATTGAAAACTACTCCATTTCACATGATGATCGGTCATGGTTTAGTTGATTTGGATCACGTGATCACTTAGATGATTAGAGGGATGTCTGTCTAAGTGGGAGTTCTTAAATATGATTAATTGAACTTTAATTTATCATGAACTTAGTACCTGATAGTATTTTGCTTATCTATGTTGTTGTAGATAGATGGCCCGTGCTTTTGTTCCGTTGAATTTTAATGCATTCCTTGAGAAAGCAAAGTTGAAAGATGATGGTAGCAATTACACTGACTGGGTCCGTAACTTGAGGATTATCCTCATTGTTGCGTAGAAGAATTACGTCCTGGAAGCACCGCTAGGTGCCAAACCCACTGCAGGAGCAACGCCAGATGTTATGAATGTCTGGCAGAGCAAAGCTGATGACTACTCGATAGTTCAGTGTGCCATGCTTTACGGCTTAGAACCGGGACTTCAACGACGTTTTGAACGTCATGGAGCATATGAGATGTTCCAGGAGTTGAAGTTAATATTTCAAGCAAATGCCCGGATTGAGAGATATGAAGTCTCCAATAAGTTCTACAACTGCAAGATGGAGGAGAATAGTTTTGTCAGTGAACATATACTTAGAATGTCCATGTACCATAACCATTTGACTCAACTGGGAGTTAATCTTCCTGTTGATAGTGTCATTGACAGAGTTCTTCAATCACTGCCACCAAGCTTCAAAAGCTTCGTGATGAACTATAATACGCAAGGGATGGTTAAGACGATTCCCGAGCTCTTCGCAATGCTAAAGGTTGTGGAGGTAGAAATCAAGAAAGAGCATCAAGTGTTGATGGTCAACAACACCACCAGTTTCAAGAAAAAGGGTGAAGGGGAGTAGAAAGGGAACTTCAAGAAGAACGGCAAACAAGTTGCTGCTCAAGAGAAGAAACCCAAGTCTGGACCTAAGCCTGAGACTGAGTGCTTCTACTGCAAAGGGACTGGTCACTAGAAGCGTAACTGCCCCAAGTATTTGGCGGATAAGAAGGATGGCAATGTGAACAAAGGTATATGTGATATACATGTGTACCTTACTAAAGCTCACAGTAGCACATGGGTATTTGATACTGGTTTTGTTGCTAATATTTGCAACTCGAAACAGGGACTACGGATTAAGCGAAGATTGACTAAGGATGAGGTGACGATGCACGTGGGAAATGGTTCCAAAGTCGATGTGATCGCCGTCGGCATGCTACCTCTACATCTACCTTCGGGATTAGTTTTAGACCTGAATAATTGTTATTTGGTGCCAGCGTTGAGCATGAACATTATATCTGGATCTTTTTTTATGCGAGACGGTTATTCATTTAAATCAGAGAATATGGTTGTTCTATTTATATGAGTAATATCTTTTATGGTCATGCACCCTTCAAGAGTGGTCTATTTTTAATGAATCTTGATAGTAGTGATACACATATTCATAATGTTGAAGCCAAAAGATGCAGAGTTGATAATGATAGTGCAACTTATTTGTGGCACTGCCGTTTAGGTCATATTGGTGTAAAGCGCATGAAGAAACTCCATTCTGATGGACTTTTGGAATCAGTTGGTACTTGCGAACCATGCCTCATGTGCAAGATGACTAAAACGCCGTTCTCCAAAACTATGGAGCGAGATACCGATTTATTGGAAATCATACATACTGATGTATGTGGTCCGATGAATGTTGAGGTTCGTGGTGGGTATCGTTATTTTCTCACCTTCACAGATGATTTGAGCAGATGTGGGTATATCTACTTGATGAAACATAAGTTTGAAACATTTGAAAAGTTCAAAGAGTTTCAGAGTGAAGTGGAAAATCGCAGTAACAAGAAAATCAAGTTTCTACGATCTGATCGTGGAGGAGAATATTTGAGTTACGAGTTTGGTCTTCATTTGAAACAATGTGGAATAGTTTCACAACTCACGCCACCCGGAATACCGCAACGTAATGGTGTGTCCGAACGTCGTAATCGTACTTTACTAGATATGGTGCAATCTATGATGTCTCTTACTGATTTACCGCTATCGTTTTGGGGTTACGCTTTAGAGACACTTGCATTCATGTTAAATAGGGCACCATCTAAATCTGTTGAGACGACGCCTTATGAACTATGGTTTGGCAAGAAACCAAAGTTGTCGTTTCTTAAAGTTTGGGGCTGTCGTGCTTATGAGAAAAAGCTTCAACCTGATAAGCTCAAACCCAAATCGGAGAAATGTGTCTTCATAGGATACCCAAAGGATACTGTTGGGTACACCTTCTATCACAGATCCGAAGGCAACACATTTGTTGCTAAGAATGGATCCTTTCTAGAGAGGGAGTTTCTCTCGAAAGAAGTGAGTGGGAGAAAAGTAGAACTTGATGAGGTAACTGTACCTGCTCCCTTATTGGAAAGTAGTCCATCACAAAAACCGGTTCCTTTGACACCTACACCAATTAGTGAGGAAGCCAATGCCGATGATCATGAAACTTTAGATCAAGTTACTACCGAACCTTGTAGGTCAACAAGAGTAAGATCCGCACTAGAGTGGTATGGTAATCCTGTTCTGGAAGTCATGTTACTCGACCATGACGAACCTACGAACTATGAGGAAGCGATGATGAGTCCAGATTCCGCAAAATGGATTGAGGCCATGAAATCTGAGATGGGATCCATGTATGAGAACAAAGTGTGGAATTTGGTTGACTTGCCCGATGATCGACAAGCCATCGAGAATAAATGGATCGTCAAGAAGAAGACCGACGCTGACGGTAACGTTACTGTCTACAAAGCTCGACTTGTTGCGAAAGGTCTTTCGACAAGTTCAAGGAGTTGATTATGATGGGACCTTCTCACCCGTAGCGATGCTTAAGTCTGTCTAAATAATGTTAGCAATTGCCGCATTTTATGATTATGAAATTTGGCAAATGGATGTAAAGACTGCATTCCTGAATGGATTTCTGGAAGAGGAGTTGTATATGATGCAACCTGAAGGCTTTATCGATCCAAAGGGTGCTAACAAAGTGTGCAAGCTCCAGCGATCCATTTATGGACTGGTGCAAGCCTCTCGGAGTTGTAATAAACGTTTTGATAGTGTGATCAAAGCATATGGTTTCATACAGACTTTTGGAGAAGCCTGTATTTACAAGAAAGTGAGTGGGAGCTCTGTAGCATTTCTAATATTATATGTGGATGCCATATTGTTGATTGGAAATGATATAGAATTTCCGGATAGCATAAAAGGATACTTGAATAAGAGTTTTTCAATGAAAGACCTCGGTGAAGTTGCTTATATATTGGGCATCAAGATCTATAGAGATAGATCAAGATGCTTAATTGGACTTTCACAAAGCACATACGTTGATAAAGTTTTGAAGAAGTTCAAAATGGATCAAGCTACGAAAGGGTTATTGCCTGTGTTACAAGGTGTGAAGTTGAGTAAGACTCAATGCCCGACCACTGCAGAAGATAGAGAGAAAATGAAAAGTGTTCCCTATGCTTCAGCCATCGGCTCTATCATGTATGCAATGCTGTGTACCAGACCTGATGTGTGCCTTGCTATTAGTTTAGCAGGGAGGTACCAAAGTAATCCAGGAGTGGATCACTGGACAGCGGTCAAGAACATCCTAAAATACCTAAAAAGGACTAAGGATATGTTTCTCGTTTATGGAGGTGACAAAGAGCTCGTCGTAAATGGTTACGTTGATGCAAGCTTTGACACTGATCCGGACGATTCTATATCGCAAACCGGATATGTGTTTATATTGAATGGTGGAGCTGCCAGTTGGAGCAGTTCTAAACAAAGCATCGTGGCGGGATCTACGTGTGAAGCGGAGTAGATAGCTGCTTCAGAAGCAGCAAATGAAGGAGTCTGGATGAAGGAGTTCATATCCGATCTAGGTGTCATACCTAGTGCATCGGGTCCAATAAAAATATGTGACAATACTGGTGCAATTGCCTTGGCAAAGGAATCCAGATTTCACAAGAGAACCAAACACATCAAGAGACGCTTCAATTCCATCTGCGATCAAGTCCAGGTGGGAGACATAGAGATTTACAAGATACATACGGATCTGAATGTTGCAGACCCGTTGACTAAGCCTCTCTCACGAGCAAAACATGATCAGCACCAAGGCTCCATGGGTGTTAGAATCATTACTGTGTAATCTAGATTATTGACTCTAGTGCAAGTGGGAGACTGAAGGAAATATGCCCTAGAGGCAATAATAAAGTTATTATTTATTTCCTTACTTCATGATAAATGTTTATTATTCATGCTAGAATTGTATTAACCGGAAACATAATACATGTGTGAATACATAGACAAACAGAGTGTCACTAGTATGCCTCTACTTGACTAGCTCGTTGATCAAAGATGGTTATGTTTCCTAACCATAGACATGAGTTGTCATTTGATAAACGAGATCACATCATTAGGAGAATGATGTGATTGACTTGACCCATTCCGTTAGCTTAGCACTTGATTATTTTAGTTTACTGTTATTGCTTTCTTCATGACTTATACATGTTCCTATGACTATGATATTATGCAAATCCTGATTACCGGAGGAACACTTTGTGTGCTACCAAACGTCACAACGTAACTGGGTGATTATAAAGGTGCTCTACAGGTGTCTCCGATGGTACTTGTTGAGTTGGTATAGATCGAGATTAGGATTTGTCACTCCGATTGTCGGAGAGGTATCTCTAGGCCCTCTCGATAATGCACATCACTATAAGCCTTGCAAGCAATGCAACTAATGAGTTAGTTGTGGGATGATGCATTACGGAAATGAGTAAAGACACTTGCCGGTAATGAGATTGAACTAGATATTGAGATACCGACGATCGAATCTCGGGCAAGTAACATACCGATGACAAAGGGAACAACATATGTTGTTATGCGGTTTGGCCGATAAAGATCTTCATAGAATGTGTAGGAACCAATATGAGCATCCAGGTTCTGCTATTGGTTATTGACCGGAGACGAGTCTCGGTCATGTCTACATAGTTCTCGAACCCGTAGGATCCGCACGCTTAAAGTTCGGTGACGATCGGTATTATGAGTTTATGTGTTTTGATCTACTGAAGGTAGTTCGGAGTCCCGGATGTGATCACAGACATGAAGAGGAGTCTCTAAATGGTCGAGACGTAAATATTGATATATTAGACGGCTATATTCGGACACCGGAAGTGTTCCAGATGATTTCGGAGAAAACCGGAGTGCCGGAGGGGTTACTGGAACCCCCCGGAGAAGTATAGGGCCTTAGTGGGCCTGAGGGGAGAGAGCAGGCTGCAGCCCAGGAGGTGGCGCGCCCCCTCCCATGGGGAGTCCGAATTGGACTAGGGGAGGGGGACGCAACCCCTCTTTCCCTCTCCCTCTCCCTCTCCCTCTCTTTCCTTCCCCTTTCCCTCTTCCTAGTAGGAAGAGGATTCCTCCTCTCCTTGGGGCGCACCAAGGCCAGCCGGCCTCCCCCTTGCCCCTTTATATACGGGGGCGGGGGGGGGGGGCACCCAAAGAGACACAAGTTGATTGTTCCAAGCCGTGTGCGGTGCCCCCTCCACCATAATCCACCTTGATCATATCGTAGTGGTGCTTAGGGGAAGCCCTGCGTCGGTAGCAACATCTGAAGGAAATATGCCCTAGAGGCAATAATAAAGTTATTATTTATTTCCTTATTTCATGATAAATGTTTATTATTCATGCTAGAATTGTATTAACCGGAAACATAATACATGTGTGAATACATAGACAAACAGAGTGTCACTAGTATGCCTCAACTTGACTAGCTCGTTGATCAAAGATGGTTAAGTTTCCTAACCATAGACATGAGTTGTCATTTGATTAACGGGATCACATCATTAGGAGAATGATGTGATTGACTTGACCCATTCCGTTAGCTTAGCACTTGATCGTTTAGTTTGTTGCTATTGCTTTCTTCATGACTTATACATGTTCCTATGACTATGAGATTATGCAACTCCCGTTTACCGGAGGAACACTTCGTGTGCCACCAAACGTCACAACGTAATTGGGTGATTATAAAGGTGCTCTACAGGTGTCTCCAAAGGTACTTGTTGGGTTGGCGTATTTCGAGATTAGGATTTGTCACTCCGATTGTTGGAGAGGTATCTCTGGGCCCACTCGGTAATACACATCACTATAAGCCTTGCAAGCCTTGCAACTAATGAGTTAGTTGTGGGATGATGTATTACGGAACGAGTAAAGAGACTTGTCGGTAATGAGATTGAACTAGGTATTGAGATACCGACGATCGAATCTCGGGCAAGTAACATACCGATGACAAAGGGAACAACGTATGTTGTTATGCGGTCTGACCGATAAAGATCTTCGTAGAATATGTAGGAGCCAATATGGGCATCCAGGTCCCGCTGTTGGTTATTGACCAGAGAGGTGTCTCGGTCATGTCTACATAGTTCTCGAACCCATAGGGTCCGCACACTTAACGTTCGTTGTCGATATAGTACTATATGAGTTATGTATGTTGATGACCGAATGTTGTTCGGAGTCCGGGATGAGATCACCGACATGACGAGGAATCCGGAATGGTCCGGAGATAAAGTTTGATATATGGGATAGTAGTGTTTGATCTCCGGAAGGGTTCCGAAATTCAGCGGAAGGGGTTCCGGATGTTTCCCGAAATGTTTGGGCACGAGAACACTTTATCTGGGCCAAAGGGGAAAGCCCACAAGGCTTTTGGAAAGTGCAAAAGGAAGTTTTGCGGAGACCAGAGGCTAGACGACAGGAACCCTAGCGTCTAGGGGGTAGACGCCGGGAACCCTGGCGTCTAGCCCTGGAGTCCGAGAAGGACTCTTGCCTTTCGGGTGAAACCAACTTTGAGGAGGCTTTTGCTCCAAGTTTCGATCCCAGGGCTCAACTTATAAATAGAGGGGTAGGGCTAGCACCAAAGACACATCAAGAAACACCAAGCCGTGTGTCGGCAACCCCGTCCCCTCTAGTTTATCCTCTGTCATAGTTTTCGTAGTGCTTAGGCGAAGCCCTGCGGAGATTGTTCTTCACCAACACCGTCACCACGCCGTCGTGCTGCCGGAACTCATCTACTACTTCGCCCCTCTTGCTGGATCGAGAAGGCGAGGACGTCACCGAGCCAAACGTGTGCAGAACTCGGAGGTTCCGTGCTTTCGGTACTTGGATCGGTCGGATGTGAAGACGTACGACTACATCAACCACGTTGATATAACGCTTCCGCGAACGGTCTACGAGGGTACATAGACAACACTCTCCCCTCTCGTTGCTATGCATCACCATGATCTTGCGTGTGCGTAGGAATTTTTTTGAAATTACTACGTTCCCCTACAGTGGTATCAGAGCCTAGGTTTTATGCGTTTATGTTGTGCACGAGTAGAACACAAGTGAGTTGTGGGCGATATAAGTCATACTGCTTACCAGCATGTCATACTTTGGTTCGGCGGTATTTTTGGATGAAGCGGCCTGGACTGACATTACGCATACGCTTATGCAAGACTGGTTCTACCGACGTGCTTTGCACATAGGTGGCTGGTGGGTGTCAGTTTCTCCAACTTTAGTTGAACCAAGTGTGGCTACGCCCGGTCCTTGCGAAGGTTAAAACAGCACCAACTTGACAAACTATCGTTGTGGTTTTGATGCGTAGGTAAGAACGGTTCTTGCTTAAGCCCGTAGCAGCCACGTAAAACTTGCAACAACAAAGTAGAGGACGTCTAACTTGTTTTTGCAGGGCATGTTGTGATGTGATATGGTCAAGACATGATGCTAAATTTTATTGTATGAGATGATCATGTTTTGTAACTGAGTTATAGGCAACTGGCAGGAGCCATATGGTTGTCGCTTTATTATATGCAATGCAATTGCGCTGTAATGCTTTACTTTATCACTAAGCGGTAGCGATAGTCGTGGAAGCATAAGATTGGCGAGACAACAACGATGCTATGATGGAGATCAATGTGTCGCGCCGGTGACGATGGTGATCATGACGGTGCTTCGGAGATGGAGATCACAAGCACAAGATGATGATGGCCATATCATATCACTTATATTGATTGCATGTGATGTTTATCTTTTATGCATCTTATCTTGCTTTGATTGATGGTAGCATTATAAGATGTCAAGATAAAAGTGTTCTCCCTGAGTATGCACCGTTGGCAAAGTTCGTTGTGCCCAGACACCACGTGATGATCGGGTGTGATAAGCTCTACGTCCATCTACAACGGGTGCAAGCCAGTTTTTGCACACGCAGAATACTCAGGTTAAACTTGATGAGCCTAGCATATGCAGATATGGCCTCGGAACACTGAGACCGAAAGGTCGAGCGTGAATCATATAGTAGATATGATCAACATATTGATGTTCACCATTGAAAGCTACTCCATTTCACGTGATGATCGGTTATGGTTTAGTTGATTTGGATCACGTGATCACTTAGATGATTAGAGGGATGTCTATCTAAGTGGGAGTTCTTAAGTAATATGATTAATTGAACTTTAATTTATCATGAACTTAGTCCTGGTAGTATTAGCATATCTATGTTGTAGATCAATAGCTCGTGTTTAGCTCCCCTGTTTTATTTTTGATATGTTCCTAGAGAAAACTAAGTTGAAAGATGTTGGTAGCAATGATGCGGATTGGATCCGTGATATGAGGTTTATCCTCATTGCTGCACAGAAGAATTATGTCTTTGATGCACCGCTAGGTGACAAACCTATTGCAGGAGTAGATGTAGATGTTATGAACATTTGGCTAGCTCAATATGATGACTACTTGATAGTTTAGTGCACCATGCTTAAACGACTTAGAATCGGGACTTCAAAGACGTTTTGAACGTCATGGACCATATGAGATGTTCCAGGAGTTGAAGTTAATATTTCAAGCAAATACCCGAGTTGAGAGATATGAAGTCTCTAACAAGTTCTATAGCTAAAAGATGGAGGAGAATAGCTCAAGCAGTGAGCATGTGCTCAGATTGTCTGGGTACTACAATCGCTTGAATCAAGTGGGAGTTAATCTTCCAGATAAAATAGTGATTGACAGAATTCTCTAGTCACTATCACCAAGTTAGTAGAACTTCGTGATGAACTATGATATGCAAGGGATAACGGAAACGATTCCCAAGCTCTTCGTAATGCTGAAATCGACGAAGGTAGAAATCAAGAAAAATATCAAGTGTTGATGGTAGACAAGACCACTAGTTTCAAGAAAAGGGCAAAGGGAAGAAGGGGAAATTCAAGAAGAACGACAAGCAAGTTGCTGCTCAAGTGAAGAAGCCCAAGTCTGGTCCTAAGCCTGAGACTAAGTGCTTCTACTACAAAGGGACTGGTCACTGGAAGAGGAATTGCCCTAAGTATTTGGCGGATAAGAAGGATGGCAAAGTGAACAAAGGTATATTTGATATACATATTATTGATGTGTATTTTACTAGTGTTCATAGCAACCCCTCGGTATTTGATACTGGTTCAGTTCCTAAGAGTAGTAACACGAAACGGGAGTGACAGAATGAACATAGACTAGTTAAGGGTGAAGTGACGATGTGTGTGGTTCCAAGATTGATATGGTCATCATCGCACACTCCCTATACTTTTGGGATTAGTGTTGAACCTAAATAAGTGTTATTCGGTGTTTGCGTTAAGCATGAATATGATTTGATCATGTCTATTGCAATACGGTTATTCATTTAAGTAAGAGAATAAATTGATGTTCTGTTTACATGAATAAAACCTTATATGGTTACACACCCAATGAAAATGGTTTGTTGGATCTCGATCGTAGTGATACACATATTCATAATATTGAAACCAAAAGATGCAAAGTTAATAATGATAGTGCAACTTATTTGTGGCACTGGCGTTTAGGTCATATTAGTGTAAAGCGCATGAAGAAAATCCATGCTGATGGGCTTTTGGAATCACTTGATTATGAATCAGTTGATGCTTGCGAACCATGCCTCATGGGCAAGATGACTAAGACTCCATTCTCCGGAACAATGGAGCGAGCAACAGATTTGTTGGAAATCATACATACTGATGTAGGTGGTCCGATGAATATTGAGGCTCGCGGCAGGTATCATTATTTTCTGATCTTCACAGATGATTTGAGCAGATATGAGTATATCTACTTGATGAAACACAAGTCTGAAACATTTGAAAAGTTCAAAGAATTTCAGAGTGAAGTGGAGAATCATCGTAACAAAAATAAAAGTTTCTATGATATGATCACAGAAGTAAAATATTTGAGTTACGAGTTTGGCCTTCAGTTAAAAACAATGTGAAATAGTTTCACTACTCACGCCACCTAGAACGCCACAGTGTAATGGTGTGTCCGAATGTCATAACCGTACTTTATTAGATATGGTGCGATCTATGATGTCTCTTACCGATCTACCACTATCATTTTGGGGTTATGCATTAGAGATAGCTGCATTCACGTTAAATAGGGCACCATCTAAATCCGTTGAGACGACACCGTATGAACTATGGTTTGGCAAGAAACCTAAGCTGTCGTTTCTTAAAGTTTGAGGTTGCAATGCTTATGTGAAAAAGTTTCAACCTGATAAGCTCAAACCCAAATCGGAGAAGTGCGTATTCATAGGATACCCAAAAGAAAATGTCGGGTACACCTTCTATCACAGATCCGAAGGCAAGATATTCGTTGCTTTGAATGGATCCTTTCTAGAGAAGGAGTTTCTCTCGAAAGAAGTGAGTGGGAGGAAAGTAAAACTTGATGAGGTAACTGTATCTGCTCCCTTATTGGAAAGTAGTTCATCACAGAAATCTGTTCCTGTGACTACTACACCAATTAGTGAGGAAGCTAATGATGATGATCATGTAACTTCAGATCAAGTTACTACCGAACCTCGTAGGTAAACCAGAGTGAGATCCGCACCAGAGTGGTACGGTAATCCTGTTCTGGAGGTCATGTTACTTGACCATGACGAGCCTATGAACTATGAGGAAGCGATGATGAGCCCAGATTTCGCGAAATGGCTTGAGGCCATGAAATCTGAGATGAGATCCATGTATGGACTTTGATTGACTTGCCCAATGATCGGCGAGCCATTGAGACTAAATGGATCTTCAAGAGGAAGACGGACGCTGATAGTAGTGTTACTATCTACAAAGCTAGAATTGTCGCAAAAAGGTTTTCGACAAGTTCAGGGTGTTGACTACGATGAGAGTTTCTCACTCGTATCTATGCTTAAGTCTGTCCGAATCATGTTAGCAATTGCCGCATTTTATGAAATCTGGCAAATGGATAAACAAAACTGCATTCCTTAATGGAGTTATTAAAGAAGAGTTGTATATGATGCAACCAGAAGGTTTTGTCGATCCTAAAGGTGTTAACAAAATGTGCAAGCTTCAGCGATCCATCTATGGACTGGTGCAAGCATCTCGGAGTTGGAATATATGCTTTGATGAGTTGATCAAAGCATATAGTTTTATACAGACTTGCGGTGAAGCTTGTATTTACAAGAAAGTGAGTGGGAGCACTACAACATTTCTGATAAGTATATGTGAATGACATATTATTGATCGGAAATAATGTAGAATTATTCTGCAAAGCATAAAGGAGTGTTTGAAAGGAGTTTTTCAAATAAAGACCTCAATGAAGCTGCTTACATATTAAGCATCAAGATCTATAGAGATAGATCAAGACGCTTGATAAGTTTTTTTCAATCAGTACATACCTTGACAAGATTTTGAAATAGCTCAAAATGGAACAGTCAAAGAAAGAGTTCTTGCCTGTGTTACAAGGTGTGAAATTGAGTAAGACTCTAAACCCGACCACGACAGAAGATAGAAAGAGAATGAAAGTCATTGCCTATGCCTCAGCCATAGGTTCTATAAAGTATGCCATGCTGTGTACCAGACCTATTGTATACCCTGCCCTGAGTTTGGCAAGGGAGTACAATAGTGATCTAGGAGTAGATCACTGGACATTGGTTAAAATTATCCTTGCTGGAGTAAGGATATGTTTCTCGATTATGGAGGTGACAAAGGGTTCATCATAAAGGGTTACTCGATGCAAGTTTTGACATTGATTCAGATGACTCTAAGTCTCAATCTGGATACATATTGAAAGTGGGAGCAATTAGCTAGAGTAGCTCCGTGCAGAGCATTGTTGACATAGAAATTTGCAAAATACATAAGGATCTGAATGTTGCAGACCCATTGACTAAACTTCTCTCACAAGCAAAACATGATCACACCTTAGTACTCTTTGGGTGTTAATCACATAGGGATGTGAACTAGATTATTGACTCTAGTAAACCCTTTGGGTGTTGGTCACATGACGATGTGAACTATGGGTGTTAATCACATAGTGACGTGAACCATTGATGTGAAATCACATGGCGATGTGATCTAGATTATTGACTCTAGTGCAAGTGGGAGACTGAAGGAAATATGCCCTAGAGGCAATAATAAAGTTATTATTTATTTCCTTATTTCATGATAAATGTTTATTATTCATGCTAGAATTGTATTAACCCAAAACATAATACATGTGTGAATACATAGACAAACAGAGTGTCACTAGTATGCCTCTACTTGACTAGCTCGTTGATCAAAGATGGTTAAGTTTCCTAACCATAGACATGAGTTGTCATTTGATTAACGGGATCACATCATTAGGAGAATGATGTGATTGACTTGACCCATTCTGTTAGCTTAGCACTTGATCGTTTAGTTTGTTTCTATTGCTTTTTTCATGACTTATACATATTCCTATGACTATGAGATTATGCAACTCCCGTTTACCGGAGGAACACTTTGTGTGCCACCAAACATCACAACGTAACTGGGTGATTATAAAGATGCTCTACAGGTGTCTCCAAAGGTACTTGTTGGGTTGGCGTATTTCGAGATTAGGATTTGTCACTCCGATTGTCGGAGAGGTATCTCTGGGCCCACTCGGTAATAAACATCACTATAAGCCTTGCAAGCATTGCAACTAATGAGTTAGTTGTGGGATGATGTATTACGGAACGAGTAAAGAGACTTGCCGGTAACGAGATTGAACTAGATATTGAGATACCGACGACCGAATCTCGGGCAACTAACATACCAATGACAAAGGGAACAACGTATGTTGTTATGCGGTCTGACCGATAAAGATCTTCGTAGAATATGTAGGAGCCAATATGGGCATCCAGGTCCCGCTGTTGGTTATTGACCAGAGAGGTGTCTCGGTCATGTCTACATAGTTCTCGAACCCGTAGGGTCCGCACGCTTAACGTTCGTTGACAATATACTACTATATGAGTTATGTATGTTGATGACCGAATGTTGTTCGGAGTCCGGGATGAGATCACGGACATGACGAGGAACTCCGGAATGGTCCGGAGATAAAGTTTGATATATGGGATAGTAGTGTTTGATCTCCGGAAGGGTTCCGGAATTCACCGGAAGGGATTCCGGATGTTTCCCGAAATGTTTGGGCACGAGAACACTTTATCTGGGCCAAAGGGGAAAGCCCACAAGGCTTTTGGAAAGTGCAAAAGGAAGTTTTGCGGAGACCAGAGGCTAGACGACAGGAACCCTAGCGTCTAGGGGGTAGACGCCGGGAACCCTGGCGTCTAGCCCTGGAGTCCGAGAAGGACTCTTGCCTTTCGGGTGAAACCAACTTTGAGGAGGCTTTTGCTCCAAGTTTCGATCCCAGGGCTCAACTTATAAATAGAGGGGTAGGGCTAGCACCAAAGACACATCAAGAAACACCAAGCCGTGTGTCGGCAACCCCGTCCCCTCTAGTTTATCCTCTGTCATAGTTTTCGTAGTGCTTAGGCGAAGCCCTGCGGAGATTGTTCTTCACCAACACCGTCACCACGCCGTCGTGCTGCCGGAACTCATCTACTACTTCGCCCCTCTTGCTGGATCGAGAAGGCGAGGACGTCACTGAGCCGAACGTGTGCAGAACTCGGAGGTTCCGTGCTTTCGGTACTTGGATCGGTCGGACATGAAGACGTACGACTACATCAACCGCGTTGATATAACGCTTCCGCGAACGGTCTATGAGGGTATGCAGACAACACTCTTCCCTCTCGTTGCTATGCATCACCATGATCTTGCGTGTGCGTAGGAATTTTTTTGAAATTACTACATTCCCCAACAGCATCATCACCGTCATCATGCCGTCGTGCTGACGGAACTCTCCCGTGAAGCTCTGCTGGATCAGAGTTCGTGGGACGTCATCGAGCTGAACGTGTGCTGAACTCGGAGGTGCCGTACGTTTGGTACTTGGATCGGTCGGATCGTGAAGACGTTCGACTACATCAACCGCGTTCTCATAACACTTCCGCTTACGGTCTACGAGGGTACGTGGACGATACTCTCCCCTCTCATTGCTATGCATCATCATGATTTTGCGTGTGCGTAGAATTTTTTTAAAATTATTACGTTCCCCAACACCGCGTGGGCCTCCTCAATCGATTGTGTGACACGACGTCGAGAGACAGCGACAAGGATGTGGTTGGCGCGGGGCAAAAAGGATTGACGACACGGTGTTCTACTGGATGGAGTGCATGCGGGAGGTGAAGAAAATGCATACTCTCAGATGCGAGAACCCAGATCTAGTGGCGGGCTTGTAGCGGGAAATCAAGATGTGCGAAATGTGCATGGATATAGAAATGAGGAATGCATCAGAGGTCATCATCCCTGAGGCCAATGATACAGAGCGTGCTCGGATGCCGACTCGGACTAGACTGAAATTGGTCCTCAAATGGGCGGTGCAAGCGGTGAAATTTAGATCTCGGTTCGAAGAGGCTAATGGGGATGTGTCATGGGGGATAACGCCGCCGAGACTGCCCCCACTACCATCGGATTCAACTGCATCCCAGCAACCGATCAACCTTCAGCGGTCGCCTTGCCATCTACTTGAACAGGTACCTAGTGCCTATCCTTAGTGCAGTTGATTCATTTGTAGGAGCTTAATTGAGCTAAGCTTTAATTTCCAAGTTAGACCGTAGATGATGATTTTCCTCTCTCTCTCTATATATATTAGCTTACACAACTACGCTCTGCATATCAAAATATAGACATTTTTGTATATTTCGGTACCAAAGTAGTAGTATGTGCTAACACGAGATCACTCGTCGACAGCGCGTAGGCGCGGCGCGTGGAACGCATAGAGGTGTTGTATGAGTCCATGCACATCGCGTGTGCCATCGTCCGCAAGCGGTGGTTGCTCTGCGTCAACGAGAAGGAGAACGATCGCGTGTTCGAGGAGATCACGGCTGGGTCGAACACGGAGGCGACGCAGGCTATCGCGGACGGGAATGCTACCAACATCGGCAGTTCTGCGCCGCTCGCGCCTTGCCATATCAACCACGAGGTCAGACCATCCACGTCTATCGGCGATGTTCATGACCAGGCGGTGGACTTCGACAAAGAGTAGGAGGTGGATACGGACATGCCACGTCGGGCGAATAGCAGGACGTGGGCCACGGACGTGCCCACGGCAAGAGAAGATTTAAACGGTGGTATCTTTTGGTATGAATTTTTTTCGGTGTTAATAAAAATGTCATGTATACTTTATTTGATGTGCCGGATTGGATGACCAACGCGTCCGCGGAAAATTTGGTGTGTGTGATTTGATTTGAGGCACGTCGTTAGAGAAGCCCTGACATATAGTTCCTACGTTCCAAATTACTCATCGTGAAAATAAATATACGTAAAACTAAAATACATCTAAATACATCCATTTCTATGACAAATAATTCGAAACGGAGGAAGTACATATAAACGTAGGTTTCACCGGAAGAAATTCTACAAGTCCATCCTACCACCCAAGTCCATCCAGATTCATCCCTCGGTTGAACGTGCCTAGACTCCCGTGTTCAAGGCTAGACTACGAAGCCCGAAGCAGCGTAGACAAAACCAGCAGCCCGCGCAGAAGATCGAGCCGATTGGTCAGAGCCGTGCCCCCGCACGTGACAGGCCGACAGCGACGCGTCCTGGTGCATGGCAACACTCTTACATCCCCATGGCGACATCCCAGCCAGCTCCGCCGTCTCTTTCACCCCTCTCTGCTCCCACCACCATATCCCTTTTTCATGTTTCTTTTCCATATCCCGTTCATTTATCTACGTATTCCCTTCATTCCACAATATAGTGCTTTCTCTATCCACGTGCTTCAACTTTAACCGTAAATAGGGGCGAATTTACCGTACGGGCATCCTGGGCACGTGCCCAGGCTCCATCCCGTCAATTTTTTGAACTATAACAAACCTTTCTAGGCATCGTATGCGTCAAAAATGCTCAAAAACAAGAAAATACGATGGAAAGTACGTAAACTTCTTTAACTGGGCCAGTCTGAGCGTTTTTCTGCAGTTTGGGCCTTACTCATATCAGCTAAGCAATCACATGGACCACAACAACCAGTAGGCCTTGTTTGCTTGATCGATCCATAAATGGACTGAAGCAAAATCGATCGATGCCTGTTCGTTTTCGTGCGCAGGAACGCGAGATCGGAGTCGCGACCTTACCATCTGCTGCGCGGCTGCGCCTCCGACGCGGCGAGGGCGCGATGCAGACCATCGCCTGACGGAACTCGGCAGCCAGATTAACATCGGCCGGTAAGATTGCAAAAGAGATCAGAGATAACATGCGGCCAGGCCTCGGCTATGACTCCGGCGGGCGACGGTCAAGATCGGAAGCACAAGCGCGGGCGCCACAACGGCGAATCCTCCTGTACCACCAGTGAGAATTCAACTCTGGCTCGATCGGACGTTGGGTCGTCAGCGTCGACACTAACCACATGAGCAGCGGCAGGCCGGCAGCGAGCGCTCAACCCGTTGAAGGGCATGACCAAGAGAAATCCAGTAGCAGAGCGCCAACAATTAGGGCTAAAGGCAAGTGGCAACTAGGTGAGTTATTTGATTTGGTATTGTATTCAAGTTTTTATTTACTTCTTTGATCTATAAAAGATCAGTGTATATATTGCACATGACATTTATTCAAATATATGATACTCCCTCCGTTCATAAATATAAGATGTTTTAGCTTTTGGCCACATTCCACACGTATCAAATGTATCTAGACATGTTCTAGTGTGTACATTCATTCATTTTAGTATGGATCTAGACAACATGTGGAACACCTAAAACATCTTATATTAAAAAACGGAGGGAGTACTTACCATGTTTGATAGACCAAAGTAAATTTTAGCTTACGAGATGCCCGGGCTTTGGCAATTTGCTGGCTCCGCCACTGACCATAAATTTAACTACCAACACCGATTGCGGCGGGAGCAAAAATTATATCAGTGAATTCGTATTCAAAAGAAGTTTTTAATTATATAACTTTTTCCCTGCCGTAGTTGGTCTCGTTGATTAAATTTATGATCAAAGTTGAACCTCGAAAAACATGGGCGTACTATATTTTGAAATGGAGGGAGTAACACAAAAGGCAAAGCCGTTCCCATTCGTGCCCACAGTGCGGGGCAGAGGTGTCCATCACAAAGCTCACCAGGAAACTTGGTTCATGACTTCATACGTACTTCATCTGTTCTAAATTACTCGTTGCAGAAATGAATATATCTAAAACTAAAATATACATCTAGATAAATCCATTTCTGTGACAAGTAATTCGAAACGAAGGAAGTACGTTCTAGGTAGGTGTTTCTCTTTTTATTTCTTTATATTCAAATACAACTAGTAGCTGGCGAACAACTTTTTGTTGTATGGAGCAAGAATAATGCTCGCCACGTTATCACATCCTGGAGACACACACACTCTCTACTATCTACTTCTATTTATACTGCGGGTTGGCATCGTGATGTGTTGTCATCCTGCGACTTCTTTGTGCTTCCGCTCGCCGGGGAGGGCATTCATCCATTCAGTTTCATTCAATACACTACCAACTACACCCAGACACACCTGGGGCGGGGCGGCGGGCGTTGTGTATTGCTTCACCACCGCCTAATCGCCATGGGCTCCCTCGCCGCCGCCGACGAGCCGCTGCCTCCTCTCCGGTACCCTCCGGCCCGCCGCGACGGCGACATTGTGGATGACTACCATGGCGTTCTTGTGCCGGACCCCTACAGATGGTGAGTAATCTGAATCTGCTCGTAGTATCCACCATGTTCCAGGGGTCTGGTTTTTTGTTGTTTCTCTTCGATCTGGAAAGCACACTCGCGAGAGCGTTTCTTCGGCCTGCGCATGTATGAACTCCAGCTTGATACATGCCAACCCGAGAGATGCAGGAGTATTTGTTGTGTTCAAGAAGAAGAAGAAGAAGAAGAAGAAGAAGAAGGAGTATTTGTTTGCGTTTTCAGCTAACGTATCCATCCGGCCATACCATGAAATCCGTTTTTCCTTTTCTTTTGTTTTTGCAAAAGCCATGGCTTGGTCCATACTTTCTTTCTTTTTTGCGGGTAGATCCTTGATTCATGCGCGTGCTATGTTGCTATGGCCCATGGCTGTCATATTGGTGCTGCCAAATATTATTGGTGAAAGAACAAAGGAAAACAGTTTAGTTAGGAAAACATTATTAGAGCACGGATTTATTTTTCCTTCAAAAAAGGCAGTACGGTTTAGATAGCATTTGTACGCACACACAGAAGATGCATTTTTTTAGAGGTGTGTATAGGGCACATCTAGATGTGCTCTAATTATTGCACATCTAAGTGAGTGAATCAAGTATAAAGAAAAAAAATATTCACATGAATCTCAATATAAAATCAATGACATATGACTTTGATGTGCAATATTTATGACACATCTAGATGTGTTTTAGCAAAACTTTTTTTTAGCACACAGTACATGCAGTTCATCTTACTAGGAAGGTAAGTTTCATTTTTCCTTCAAGAAAAAGTACGGGTTATCTTCAAAAAGAAAAAGTACGGGTCTAGGACAAGGAACAGTCCCTTGGATGTATTTCTATCATTTTAGCACATACGGCACAGTTTTTTTTAACTAGAAATGCATCGTTTTTGCAACTACCCCTACAGCCAAAACACTTGCACGACGGCACAGGAGAATCATTGGTCCATTCATTTCACCGTGGTGGCATCAAGATCGAGTACACCGCTCGTGGCGCTCATGCGCCCCTATGCACCAAAAGATGACACCTCCTTGGAGACTGCAGTAATAACACCACACTTGCTGCTAAAAAATTCACCACGCCAGAGGAGAGGAGGATCACTGCTCCATTCATTTCACCGCGGCTGCACCCAGAGCACTGAGCACTGAGCACACAGCTCTCGGCAAGCTGTACTGTATCTGTACGCCACCCACATGCTTCTCTGAAGCTTCTTCAGAAGCACACCGAAGCTCGCGCTTTTTACAGTTTTACTGTAGTACACGTTCGAACCTCTTTGCCTGTGGCGCTGGCTGTCTGTCACGTTGTTGTTTCGTGCCGTGGGTAACGTATGGGCTCGTCAGGATGGAGGAGCTGGAGTCGGAGGAGGTGAAGGAGTACGTGGGCGCGCAGGCGGCCCTGGCGAACGCCGTGCTCGCCACCTGCGACCACCGCGGGCGCCTGCGCGGGCAGCTCACGGCGCTGCTCGACCACCCGCGCTACCGCGCCCCCTTCAAGCGCGCCGGCACCTACTTCTACTTCCACAACCCCGGCCTCCTCCCCCACAGCGCCCTCTACGTCCAGGTGCACACCAAACCGCCGCATACACCTTTTTCTTCACTTCAGAGGCAACGCCTCCACAGCACTGATCGTCTCCAAATCAATCGTGTGTGCAGCACGGGCTGGGCGGCGAGCCGAGCGTGCTGCTGGACCCGGGCGAGCTCAGCGACGACGCCACGGTGTCGCTCTCCATGATCGGCGTCAGCGACGACGGCGAGCACCTCGCCTACGGCACCAGCGCCAGCGGCAGCGACTGGGTCACCATCAGCGTCATGCGCGTCCGCGACAGGCGCCGCCTCCCCGACGCCCTGTCCTGGGTCAAGTTCTCGCGCATCGCCTGGACCAGCGACGGCATGGGCTTCTTCTACTCGCGCTTCCCGGCTCCAAAGTAACTGACACTTCATGGCATGAGTGCTCTGTGCTTTGCTTGATACAGTAGTAAAATCCATGGGTATCATCTTGTCTCATGCCTTGCTCCGGTTTTGGCGCGCATGCAGGGACGACGACGGCGCGCCGGAGTCCGGGATCAGGACCGACGTTAACCTCAACCACGAGGTCTACTACCATTTCCTCGGAACTGACCAGTCTGACGATGTCATGTGCTGGAAGGACCCCGAGCATCCAAAGTACATATACACCCCCGAAGTTACAGAGGACGGCATGGTACACTTGCCATTGCCAACCAACTTACTACTGCCTTGCTCATCACCAATCTTGTTGACACTTCGGGGCTAAATTTGTGTTTTGATTCTTTTCTGAAACCTATTTGAGATTTGACCCTAATTTAAATTTATTTTTAAGATCTGACCCTTTTGCTACCGTCAGGGACCATGACGGTAGGGTATAACAGCCTACCGCCAAGGTCCCTGGCGGTAGGGTTGCATGCCCTACCGCCAAAAACCTCCTAAGTATTGAACACAGTGCGTACTCATGCCTACCGCCAAGCACCTTGGCGATAGGGTTGTGCAGACTACCGCCAGCCAGGTTGGCGGTAGCGATGTTTCCTACCGCCAAAGTCCATGTCGGTAGGCTGTTAGACCCTACCGCCATAGACTCTGGCGGTAGCAAAAGGATCAGATCTCGAAAAAATTTCAAACTAGGGTCAAATCTCGAATAGGTTTCAGAAAAGGGTCAAAACACGAAAATTTGCCACACTTCGGTAGCTGATACAGTATATTTTACTGCTTCTGTTGCAGTACGTGCTCCTGTCAGTTTCAGAGAGTTCAGAGCCGGTCAACAAGCTGTACTACTGCGACCTCTCAGCTCTTTCCCATGGGCTTTCAGGCATGAAAGCAAAAGGAACCCACGAAATGCTCCCCTTTGTGAAGCTCGTGGACGAATTCGAGGCCTTCTACGGAGTCGTCGCCAACGACGGCACCCGATTCACAATCCAAACAAACAAAGACGCTCCGAGGTACAAACTGTCGCGGGTCGACGTCAACGACCCGCAGTCCTGGACCGATGTTCTGCCTGAAGACGACAAGGCTGTCCTAGAATACGCTTGTGCTGTCCACGGTGACAAGCTTCTGGTGAACTATTTGTCGGATGTCAAGTACGTGCTGCAGATGAGGAGCCTGGCCACCGGAGAGCTGCTCCACGGCATACCCATCGACATAGGCAGCGTCAACGGGATCACCGGTAGGCGTGGCGACTCCGAGGTGTTCGTCGAGTTCTCGAGCTTCCTCACTCCGGGGATCGTCTACAGGTGTGATCTCAGCTCCGGGGCTCCTGAGATGAGCATATACAGAGAGATCACCGTCCCGGGCTTCGATCGCACGGATTTCGAAGCGAAGCAGGTACATTTACTTTTCTCAAGAACCATGTGTGGTGTATTTGCAGTTCAGTTGATCTTGCTTGCTTGTTTTTTCAGGTGTTTTACCCGAGCAAGGACGGGACCAAGATCCCGATGTTCGTGGTGTCGAGGAAGAAGATCGTCCTGGACGGGTCGCACCCGGCGCTGCTCTTCGGCTACGGCGGGTTCGGCATGAGCATGACGCCGCAGTTCAGCGCGGCCCGCGTCGTCCTCATGAGGAACCTGGGGTTCGTGACGTGCGTCGCCAACATCCGGGGCGGCGGCGAGTACGGGGAGGACTGGCACAAGGCCGGCTCGCTCGCGAACAAGCAGAACTGCTTCGACGACTTCATCGCCGCCGGCGAGTTCCTCGTGTCCGCCGGGTACACGAGCCCGAGCCGGCTGTGCATCGAAGGCGGGAGCAACGGCGGCCTCCTGGTCGCCGCCTGCATCAACCAGGTAAAGCTGGCTAGTCTTTATAATTTTGTTGCAGATTGTTGCAGCTCATTTGTTCCAGTAGTGAGCGGAGATTGTTTCATTGTTTGTGACTGCAGCGGCCCGGTCTCTTCGGCTGTGCTCTGGCTCACGTCGGTGTCATGGACATGCTTCGGTTCCACAAGTTCACCATAGGTTTTGCCTGTCGCCTCTCCTCTGAAAACCGCATCCTGTTTGTGTCCACAGTGGTCACCTTGTGAGTGTCTGCCATGCATCCAGGTCGTGCATGGGCTTGCGATTTCGGCTGCTCGGAGAAGGAGGAGGAATTCCACTGGCTTATCAAGTACTCCCCTCTGCACAACGTGAGGCGGCCGTGGGAGAAGGGCGCCGCCGGCGACCAGCAGTACCCTCCCACCATGCTGCTGACGGCGGACCACGACGACCGCGTTGTGCCGTCGCACACGCTCAAGTTCCTCGCGGTACGCACGTCTCCCGTACTTACTATTTTGGGTTGAGATCGCTATCAAAATGACGATTTGTGTGGGTCTTGTGCGTGCGTACGTCAGACGATGCAGCACGTCCTGTGCAGGAGCGTGGAGCAGAGCCCGCAGAGCAACCCCATCGTCGCCCGGATCGACCGCAAGAGCGGCCACGGCTGCGGCCGCTCCACGCAGAAGATCGTACGAACGATGTTCTTCTCTTCTTTTTTCTCACACAGTACGCTCTCACCTTGGCTGAAATGTTGTTCGCTGACTGCTGCATCTGATTGGCAGATCGACGAGGCTGCGGATCGTTACGCGTTCGCGGCCAAGATGATGGGGGTCTCTTGGATCGACTGAGTTCCATCTCCGGTTCTCCGGCTCTCCGGGCAGCTAGCTGTAGTGCGGCTATTGTGCACACCTATGGATAGCGACGCAGAGCTTTCGGGTGTTGGCCAAGAAACTACTACTGTGTTAATAACCGGCATCTGACGGGATTACCATATATGCTAACGAATGGTGCTTATGACTCAACATAGCAAAAAAGAAGGAAAACATATCGGCACATTGCTCTGCAATCGTTGTCCCAGAGTAACTTTATCCGTCAGTCACTTCCGCAAAACAAAAATTATACGTCAGTCACGATATGCTGCTCAATAGTTTTTTTTTTGAGACAATGGGCAGCAACCTCTCATTCATTCAGCAATTATTCAGTACAAATAACGCCCCTGATGATCTCAGGAGGCTCATTTAACCAACACGATCCATAGTCATGTTATGCCGATCTGGTAAGAACATGGGCTGCCCCATTACATACTCTGCTAACATATTTAAAGGTACAAGGTACAAACTTTTTTGGCTCTCATCTTAATATCATGAACAATGGCACCTGTCGATGCCCTATCGAACCCTTGCTGCTGCAACTTGTTAACAAGTGAGAGGCAATCAGAACAACTTGGAAAAAAAATACTGAACTCCTATGCTTTCAGCAAGCATAAGTGCCTGGCAGATGGCCTCTGCTTCAGCAATTTCAGGACAATGCACATGATCAACAACGCCTCGACAAGCGGCATGCATTACTCCTAGATGATTACGCATGACAGCACCATATCCAGCTTTTGCAGTACCGGAGAAGATCGCAGCATCCATGCTGATCAGCATGAGGTCCTCCGGTGGCGGGGCCCATTTCTGAATTGACGTCAAGGTCTCACGCCTGATGGAGCATTCAGAACTGACATTGTTCAACAAAATAAAGTCAATGTAAGCTTTGATCTTTCCAGATACACGTAAGAGATGAGGTATGGACTCACCATTTCCGCAGGAGTTTCTATTCTCCCATATATGCCAACAAGCCACTGCAAATATCATCGAATGGAACATCGAAGCATTAGAAATCCAATCCAAAAACCATTGCCTGATATGAGAAGTCGTTTAGATTTAGGCTGCTGCTCGATAGTTGAGAATTGCAGTCGAGCACTTTCCGCCTCTGCCTTTATATCTGACACTCAAGGACAATTGTTCATGTGCCATGAAGATATTCTCCCATGCCACCGGAACATTTCAATGAACCATCTATGTGCACATGGCAAAAATATAGTTTTTTTTAGTTGACCGCAAAAGATAGTTGAAGCATTCAAGAAAAGTGCAGAGATTCATGCCTAACTAAATCATATGAACATTATCCAAAAAAGATAGGAAGCGTTCTCTTTATTTTTGGCTGGGAGGGGAATGACATGATTCTCAATCATTATCTAAAAGAACATCTAAATGCAAATGTTGGGAGCATTCTCCCATCATTATCTAAAGTATTTGCTGTTGGGGAACGTAGTAATTTCAAAAAACATCCTACGCACACGCAGGATCATGGTGATGCATAGCAACGAGAGGGGAGAGTGTTGTCTACATACCCTCGTAGACCGTAAGCGGAAGCGTTTATCAATGCGGTTGATGTAGTCGTACACCTTCACGACCCGTCCCGATCAAGTACCGAACGTACGTCACCTCCGCGTTCAGCACACGTTCAGCTCGATGACGTCCTCGCCTTCTCGATCCAGCAAGAGGGGCGAAGTAGTAGATGAGTTCTGGCAGCACGACGGCGTGGTGACGGTGTTGGTGAATAACAATCTCCACAGGGCTTTGCTTAAGCACTACGAAAACTATGACGGAGGATAAACTAGAGGGGACGGGGTAGCCGGCACACGGCTTGGTTTTTCTTGGTGTGTCTTTGGTGCTAGCCCTGCCCCTCTATTTATATGTTGAGCCCTGGGGTCGAAACTTGGAGCAAAAGCCTCCTCAAAGTCGGTTTTGCCCGAAAGGCAAGAGTCCCACTCGGACTCCAGGACCAAACGCCACAATCCTTGGCGTCTGGCCCAAATGCCATGGGCCTCGGCATCTGGCCCAGGGCCAGACGCCAGGGTCTCCGGTGTTTGGTCCCCTGGCCTCCGCAAAACTCCTTTTGCACCGACTTATAGCCCCGTGGGCCTGACCCCTTGGCCTAACCATATCATCCAATATATGAATCTTTACCTCCAGACCATTCCGGAGCTCCTCATCATGTCCGTGGTCTCATTCGGGACTCCAAACAACATTCAGTTACCAACATACATAACTCATAAATACTATATCGTCAACGAACGTTAAGCGTGCGGACACTACGGGTTCAAGAACTATGTAGACATGACCGAGACACTTCTCTGGTCAATAACCAATAGCGGAACCTGGATGCCCATATTGGCTCCTACATATTCTACGAAGATCTTTATCGGTCGAACCGCATAACAACATAGGTTGTTCCCTTTGTCATCGGTATGTTACTTGCCCGAGATTCGATCGTTGGTATCTTAATACCTAGTTTAATCTCATTACCGAAAAGTCTCTTTACTCGTTCTGTAATACATCATCCCGCAACTAACTCATTAGTTACAATGCTTGCAAGGTTTATAGTGATGTGCATTACCGAGTGGGCCTAGAGATACCTCTCCGACAATCGGAGTGACAAATCCTAATCTTGAAATACGCCAATCCAACAAGTACCTTCGGAGACACCTGTAGAGCACCTTTATAATCACCCAATTACGTTGTGACGTTTGGTAGCACACAAAGTGTTCCTCCGGTAAACGGGAGTTGCATAATCTCATAGTCATAGGAACATGTATAAGTCATGAAGAAAGCAATAGCAACATACTAAACGATCAAATGCTAAGCTAACGGAATGGGTCAAGTCAATCACATCATTCTCCTAATGATGTGATCCCGTTAATCAAATGACAACTCATGTCTATGGTTAGGAAACATAACCATCTTTGATCAACGAGCTAGTCAAGTAGAGGCATACTAGTGACACTATGTTTGTCTATGCATTCACACATGTATCATGTTTCCGGTTAATACAATTCTAGCATGAATAATAAACATTTATCATGATATAAGGAAAAAATAATAACTTTATTATTGCCTCTAGGGCATATTTCCTTCAGTCTCCCACTTGCACTAGAGTCAATAATCTAGTTCACATCGCCATGTGATTTAATACCAATAGTTCACATCACCATGTGATTAACACCCATAGTTCACATCGTCATGTGACCAACACCCAAAGGGTTTACTAGAGTCAATAATCTAGTTCACATCGCTATGTGATTAACACCCAAAGAGTGAAGGAAATATGCCATAGAGGCAATAATAAAGTTATTATTTATTTCCTTATATCATGGTAAATGTTTATTATTCATGCTAGAATTGTATTAACCGGAAACATAATACATGTGTGAATACATAGACAAACAGTATGTCACTAGTATGCCTCTACTTGACTAGCTCGTTGAATCAAAGATGGTTAAGCCTAGCCATAGACATGAGTTGTCATTTGATTAACGGGATCACATCATTAGAGAATGATGTGATTGACTTGACCCATTTCGTTAGCATAGCACTTGATCGTTTAGTTTGTTGCTATTGCTTTCTTCATGACTTATACATGTTCCTATGACTATGAGATTATGCAACTCCCATTTACCGGAGGAACACTTTGTCTGCTACCAAACGTCACAACGTAACTGGGTGATTATAGAGGTGCTCTACAGGCGTCTCCGAAGGTACTTGTTAGGTTGGCGTATTTCGATATTAGGATTTGTCACTCCAATTGTCGGAGAGGTATCTCTAGGCCCTCTCGGTAATGCACATCACTCAAGCCTTGCAAGCATTGCAACTAATAAGTTAGTTGCGGGATGATGTATTACGGAATGAGTAAAGAGACTTGCCGGTAATGAGATTGAACTAGGTATTGAGATACCGACAATCAAATCTCGGGCAAGTAACATACTGATGACAAAGGGAACAATGTATATCGTTATGCGGTCTGACCGATAAAGATCTTCGTAGAATATGTAGGAGCCAATATGAGCATCCAGGTTCCGCTATTGGTTATTGACCGGAGACGTGTCTCGGTCATGTTTACATAGTTCTCGAACCCGTAGGGTCCGCACGCTTAAAGTTGTAATTAGGGTTTTTGTGTTTTGATGTACCAAAGGCTGTTCGGTGTCCCGAATATGATCACGGACATGACGAGGAGTCTCGAAATGGTCGAGACATAAAGATTGATATATTGGAAGCCTATATTTGGATATCGGAGACGTTCTGGGTGAAATTGGGATTTTACCGGAGTACCGGGGGGTTACCGGACCCCCCCCCCCCCCCCCCGGGGGTTATTGGGCCTACATGGGCCCTAAGGGAGAAGAGGAGGGCCGGCCAGGGCAGGCTGGGCGCCCCTTCCCCTAGTCCGAATAGGACAAGGAAGGGGGGGGGGTCGCCCCCCTTTCCTCTTTCTCCCTTCCTCCTTCCTTTTCCAACAAGGCAAGAGGGGGGAGTGCTACTCCCGGTGGGAGTAGGACTCCTCCAGGCGCACCCCTTGGGCCGGCCGCACCTTCCCCTCTTCCTCCTTATATACGGGGGCAAGGGGGCACCCCATGACACACAAGTTGATCTTCGTGATCGTTCCTTAGCCGTGTGCGGTGCCCCCTTCCACCATATTCCACCTCGGTCATATCGTAGTGGTGCTTAGGCGAAGCCCTGCATCGGTAGAACATCATCACCGTCATCACACCGTCCTGCTGACGAAACTCTCCCTCAACACTTTGTTGGATCGGAGCTCGAGGGACGTAACCGAGTTGAACGTGTGCAGAACTCGGAGGTGTCGTACGTTCGGTACTTGGATCGGTCGGATCGGGAAGACGTATGACTACTTCCTCTATGTTGTGTCAACACTTCCGTTGCCGGTCTACGAGGGTACGTAGACAACACTCTCCCCTCTCATTGCTATCCATCACCATGATCTTGCATGTGCATAGGAATTTTTTTGAAATTACTACGTTCCCCAACAGTGGCATCCGAGCCTAGGTTTTATGCATTGATGTTATGCACGAGTAGAACACAAGTGAGTTGTGGGCGATATAAGTCATACTGCTTACTAGCATGTCATACTTTGGTTCGGCGGTATTGTTGGATGAAGCGGCCCGGACCGACATTACGCGTACGCTTACGCGAGACTGGTTCTACCGATGTGCTTCGCACACAGGTGGCTGGCGGGTGTCAGTTTCTCCAACTTTAGTTGAACCGAGTGTGGCTACGCCCGGTCCTTGCAAAGGTTAAAACATCACCAACTTGACAAACTATCGTTGTGGTTTTGATGCGTAGGTAAGAACGGTTCTTGCTCAGCCCGTAGCAGCCACGTAAAATTTGCAACAACAAAGTAGAGGACGTCTAACTTGTTTTTACAGGGCATGTTGTGATGTGATATTGTCAAGACGTGATGAGATATAAGTTGTTGTATGAGATGATCATGTTTTGTTGAAGTTATCGGCAAAAGCCTTATGGTTCTCTCTCTATTGCATAAGATGCAAGCGCCAAATAATTGCTTTACTTTATCACTATGCGATAGCAATAGTTGCAAGAGCAATTGTTGGCGAGACAACCATGTGACGACACATTGCTATAGATCAAGATGATGGAGATCATGGTGTCATGCTGGTGACGATGGAGATCATGATGATGCTTTGAAGATGGAGATCAAAGGCACAAGATGATGATGGCCATATCATTTCACATATTATGATTGCATGTGATGTTTATCTTTTATACATCTTATTCTGCTTAGTTTGGCGGTAGCTTTATAAGATGATCTCTCACTAAATTTCAAGGTATAAGCGTTCTACCTGAGTGTGCACCGTTGCGAAAGTTCTTCGTGCTGAGACACCACGTGATGATCGGGTCCGATAGGCTCTACGTTCAAATACAACGGGTGCAAAACAGTTGCACACGCGGAATACTCAGGTTAAACTTGACGAGCCTAGCATATAACATATATGGCCTCGGAACACGGAGACTGAAAGGTCGAGCGTGAATCATATAGTAGATATGATCAACATAGTGATGTTCACCATTGAAACTACTCCATCTCACGTGATGATCGGACATGGTTTAGTTGATATGGATCACGTGATCACTTAGAAGATTAGAGGGATGTCTGTCTAAGTGGGAGTTGTTAAGTAATATGATTAATTGAACTTTAATTTATCATGAACTTAGTCCTAGTAGTATTAGCATATCTATGTTGTAGATAAATAGCTCGCGATGTTGCTCCCACTTTATTGTGTTCCTAGAGAAAAATTATGTTGAAAAATGTTACTAGCAATGATGAGAATTGGATCCGTGATCTGAGGATTATCCTTAGTGCTGCACAGAAGAATTATGTCTTTGATGCACCGCTAGGTGACAGACCTATTGCAGGAGTAGAGGCAGACGTTATGAACGTTTGGCTAGCTCAATATGATGACTACTTTATAGTTTAGTGCACCATGCTTATCGGCTTAGAATCGGGACTTCAAAGATGTTTTGAATGTCATGGACCATATGAGATGTTCCAGGAGTTGAAGTTAATATTTCAAGAAAATACCCGAGTTGAGGGATATGAAGTATCCAACAAGTTCTATAGCTAAAAAGATGGAGGAGAATAGCTCAAGCAGTGAGCATGTGCTCAGATTGTCTGGATATTACAATCGCTTGAATCAAGTGGGAGTTAATCTTCCAGATAAGATAGTGATTGACATAATTCTCTAGTCACCATCACCAAGTTAGTAGAACTTCATGATGAACTATGATATGCAAGGGATAACGGAAACGATTCCCAAGCTCTTCGTAATACTGAAATCAACGAAGGTAGAAATCAAGAAAAATATCAAGTGTTGATGGTAGACAAGACCACCAGTTTAAGAAAAGGGCAAAGGGAAGAAGGGGAACTTCAAGAAGAACGGCAAGCAAGTTGCTGCTCAAGTGAAGAATCCCAAGTCTGGTCCTAAGCCTGAGACTAAGTGCTTCTACTGCAAAGGGACTGGTCACTGGAAGCGGAACTGCCCCAAGTATTTGGCGGATAAGAAGGATGGCAAAGTCAACAAAGGTATATTTGATATACAGATTATTGATGTGTATTTTACTAGTGTTCGTAGCAACCCTGCGGTATTTGATACTGGTTCAGTTACTAAGAGTAGTAACTCGAAACGGGAGTTGCAGAATGAACAGAGACTAGTTAAGGGTGAAGTGACGATGTGTGTTGGAAGTGGTTCCAAGATTGATATGATCATCATCGCACACTCCCTAAACTTTCAGGATTAGTGTTGAACCTAAATAAGTGTTATTTGGTGTTTGCGTTGAGAATGAATATGATTTGATCATGTTTATTGCAATACGGTTATTCATTTAAGTAAGAGAATAAATTGTTGTTCTGTTTACATGAATAAAACCTTATATGGTTACACACCCAATGAAAATGGTTCGTTGGATCTCGATCGTAGTGATACACATATTCATAATATTGAAACCAAAAGATTCAAGTTAATAATGATAGTGGAACTTATTTGTGGCACTACCATTTAGGTCATATTGGTATAAAGCGCATGAAGAAACTCCATGCTAATGGACTTTTGGAATCACTTGATTATGAATCAGTTGATGCTTGCGAACCATGCCTCATGGGCAAGATGACTAAGACTCCATTCTCCGGAACAATGGAGCGAGCAACTGACTTATTGGAAATAATACATACTAATTTATGCGGTCCAATGAGTGTTAAGGCTCATGGCAAGTATCGTTATTTTCTGACCTTCACAGATGATTTGAGCAGATATGGGTATATCTACTTAATGAAACACAAGTCTGAAACATTTGAAAAGTTCAAAGAATTTCAGAGTGAAGTGGAGAATCATCGTAACAAGAAAATAAAAGTTTCTACGATATGATCGCAGAGGTAAAATATTTGAGTTAAGAGTTTGGCCTTCAGTTAAAACAATGTGAAATAGTTTCACTACTCACGCCACCTGGAACACCATAATGTAATGGTGTGTCCGAACGTCATAACCGTACTTTATTAGATGTGGTGCGATCTATGATGTCTCTTACCGATCTACTACTATCATTTTGGGGTTATGCATTAGAGACAAATGCATTCACGTTAAATAGGGCACCATCTAAATCCGTTGAGACGACACCGTATGAACTATGGTTTGGCAAGAAACCTAAGCTGTCGTTTCTTAAAGTTTGAGGTTGCAATGCTTGTGTGAAAAAGTTTCAACCTGATAAGCTCAAACCCAAATCGGAGTAGTGCGTCTTCATAGGATAACCAAAAAGAAAATGTTGGGTATACCTTCTATCACAGATCTGAAGGCAAGATATTCGTTGCTGAGAATGGATCCTTTCTAGAGAAGGAGTTTCTCTCGAAAGAAGTGAGTGGGAGGAAAGTAGAACTAGATGAGGTAACTATACCTGCTCCCTTATTAGAAAGTAGTTCATCACAGAAATATGTTCCTGTGACTACTACACCAATTAGTGAGGAAGCTAATGATGATGATCATGTAACTTCAGATCAAGTTGCTACCGAACCTCGTAGGTAAACCAGAGGAAGATCTGCACCAGAGTGGTACGGTAATCCTGTTCTAGAGGTCATGTTACTTGACCATGACGAGCCTATGAACTATGAGGAAGCGATGATGAGCCCAGATTTCGCGAAATGGCTTGAGGCCATGAAATCTAAGATGAGATCCATGTATGAGAACAAAGTATGGACTTTGATTGACTTACCCATTGATCGGTGAGCCATTGAGATTAAATGGATCTTCAAGAGGAAGACGGACGCTGATAGTAATGTTACTGTCTACAAAGCTCGACTTGTTGCGAAAGGTTTTCGACAAGTTCAAGGTGTTGACTACGATGAGAGTTACTCACTCGTATCTATGCTTAAGTCTGTCCGAATCATGTTAGAAATTACCGCATTTTATGAAATTTGGCAAATGGATAAACAAAACTGCATTCCTTAATGGATTTATTAAAGAAGAGCTGTATATGATGCAACCAGAAGGTTTTATCAAGCCTAAAGGTACTAACAAAATATGCAAGCTCCAGCGATCCATCTATGGACTGGTGCAAGCATCTCAGAGTTGGAATATACGCTTTGATAAGTTGATCAAAGCATATAGTTTTATACAGACTTGCGGTGAAGCCTGTATTTACAAGAAAGTGAGTGGGAGCACTACAACATTTCTGATAAGTATATGTGAATGACATATTGTTGATTAGAGATAATGTAGAATTATTTTGCAAAGCATAAAGGAATGTTTGAAATGAGTTTTTCAAAGAAAGACCTCGGTGAAGCTGCTTACATATTGAGCATCAAGATCTATAGAGATAGATCAAGACGCTTGATAAGTTTTTCAATAAGTAAATACCTTGACAAGATTTTGAAGTAGTTCAAAATGGAACAGTCAAAGAAGGAGTTCTTGCCTGTGTTACAAGGTGTGAAGTTGAGTAAGACTCAAAACCCGACCATGGCAGAAAATAGAGAGAGAATGAAAGTCATTCCCTATGCCTCAGCATTAAGTTCTATAAAGTATGCCATGCTGTGTACCAGACCTATTGTATACCCTGCCCAAAGTTTGGCAAGGGAGTACAATGGTGATCTAGGAGTAGATCACTGGACATTGGTCAAAATTATCCTTAGTGGAATAAGGATATGTTTCTCGATTATCTAGGTGACAAAAGGTTCGTCATAAAGGGATTATGTCAATGCAAGTTTTGACACTGATCCAGATGACTCAAAGTCTCAATCTGGATACATATTGAAAGTGGGAGCAATTAGCTAGAGTAGCTCCGTGCAGAGCATTGTTGACATAGAAATTTGCAAAATACATACGGATCTGAATGTAGCAGACCCGTTGACTAAACTTTCCTCACAAGCAAAACATGATCACACCTTAGTACTCTTTGGGTATTAATCACATAGCGATGTGAACTAGATTATTGACTCTAGTAAACCCTTTGGGTGTTGGTCACATGATGATGTGAACTATGGGTGTTAATCACATGGTGATGTGAACTATTGATGTTAAATCACATGGCGATGTGAACTATATTATTGACTCTAGTGCAAGTGGGAGACTGAAGGAAATATGCCCTAGAGGCAATAATAAAGTTATTATTTACTTCCTTATATCATGATAAATGTTTATTATTCATGCTAGAATTGTATTAACCGGAAACATAATACATGTGTGAATACATAGACAAACAGTATGTTACTAGTATGCCTCTACTTGACTAGCTCGTTGAATCAAAGATGGTTAAGTTTCCTAGCCATAGACATGAGTTGTCATTTGATTAACGGGATTACATCATTAGAGAATGATGTGATTGACTTGACCCATTCCGTTAGCATAGCACTTGATCGTTTAGTTTGTTGCTATTGCTTTCTTCATGACTTATACATGTTCCTATGACTATGAGATTATGCAACTCCCGTTTACCGGAGGAACACTTTGTCTGCTACCAAACGTCACAATGTAACTGGGTGATTATAAAGGTGCTCTACAGGTGTCTCCGGAGGTACTTGTTGGGTTGGCGTATTTCGAGATTAGGATTTGTCACTCCGATTGTCGGAGAGGTATCTCTGGGCCCTCTCGGTAATGCACATCACTCAAGCCTTGCAAGCATTGCAACTAATAAGTTAGTTGCGGGATGATGTATTACGGAATGAGTAAAGAGACTTGCCAGTAACGAGATTGAACTAGGTATTGAGATACCTACGATCGAATCTCGGGGAAGTAACATACCGATGGCAAAGGGAACAACGTATATTGTTATGCGGTCTAACCGATAAAGATCTTCGTAGAATATGTAGGAGCCAATATGAGCATCCAGGTTCCGCTATTGGTTATTGACCGGAGACGTGTCTCGGTCATGTCTACATAGTTCTCGAACCCGTAGGGTCCGCACACTTAAAGTTCGATGACGATCGTAATTAGGGTTTTTGTGTTTTGATGTACCGAAGGTTGTTCGGTGTCCCGGATGTGATCACGGACATGACGAGGAGTCTCGAAATGGTCGACACATAAAGATTGATATATTGGAAGCCTATATTTGGATATCGGAAATGTTTCGGGTGAAATTGGGATTTTACCGGAGTACCGGGGGGTTACCGGAACCCCCCGGGGGTTATTGGGCCTACATGGGCCCTAAGGGAGAAGAGGAGGGCTGGGCAGGGCAGGCCGCGCGCCCCCTCCCCCCTAGTCCGAATAGGACAAGGATGGGGGGGGGGGGGCGGCGCCCTTGAGGGAGTCGGGATTAGGGGGTGTCCGGATAGCCGGACTATACCTTCGGCCGGACTCCTGGACTATGAAGATACAAGATTGAAGACTTCTGGAAGGGACTTTCCTTAGCATGGAAGGCAAGCTTGGCGATACGGATATGTAGATCTCCTATCATTGTAACCGACTCTGTGTAACCCTAGCCCTCTCCGGTGTCTATATAAACCGGAGGGTTTTAGTCCGTAGGAACAACAATGATACCATAGGCTAGCTTCTAGGGTTTAGCCTCTCTGATCTCGTGGTAGATCTACTCTTGTACTACCCATATCATCAATATTAATCAAGCAGGACGTAGGGTTTTACCTCCATCAAGAGGGCCCGAACCTGGGTAAAACATCGTGTTCCCTGCCTCCTGTTACCATCCGGCCTAGACGCACAGTACGGGACCCCCTACCCGAGATCCGCCGGTTTTGACACCGACATTGGTGCTTTCATTGAGAGTTCCTCTGTGTCGTCACTTTTAGGCCCGATGGCTTCTCCGATCATCAACGATGATGCGATCCAGGGTGAGACTTTTCTCCCCGGACAGATCTTCGTATTCGGCGGCTTTGCACTGCGGGCCAATTCGCTTGGTCATCTGGAGCAGATCGAAAGCTACGCCCCTGGCCATCAGGTCAGATTTGGAAGTTTGAACTACACGGCCGACATCCGCGGAGACTTGATCTTTGACGGATTCGAGCCACATCCGAGCGCGCCGCATTGTCACGATGGGCATGATCTAGCTCTGCCGCCAAACAGTGCCCTGGAGGCCGCACCTGTGTCCGCTCCGACCCCTAGCTCGGAGCCGATCACACCAATCAAGGATGGGTGGTTAGACACCGCCTCGGAGGCTGCAATCTCTACAGCGATTGAGCCGAACACCAGCCCTATCCTCTGCGAAGCCCGTGACTCCAAGGAGCCGGACTCCTCTCCAGACTCCGAGCCCTCCGTGCCCCGACCGATCGAACCTGATTGGGCGCTGATCATGGAGTTCACCGCCGCGAACATCTTTTAGCACTCGCCCTTCGACGATATTCTGAATTCACTAAAGTCTCTCTCTGTATCAGGAGAGCCCTGGCCGGACTATGGTCAGCAAGGTTGGGATGCAGATGATGAAGAAATTCAAAGCCCACCCACCACCCACTTCATAGCCACTGTCGATGATTTAACCGACATGCTCGACTTCGACTCCGAAGACATCGACGGTATGGATGCCGATGCAGGAGACGATCAAGAACCAGCGCCTATAGGGCACTGGAAAGCCACCTCGTCATATGATATATACATGGTGGACACCCCAAAAGAAGGCAATGGCGATGGAACAGCGGAGGATGACCCCTCCAAGAAGCAGCCTAAGCGCTGGCGTCAGCGGAGCTGCTCTAAATCCCGCCAAAACAAAAACAGTGATTCCGGCACAGGAGATAATAACATGCCGGATAGTGCCGAAGACAACCACCTCCAGCAAGATTCAGCACAGGAGGATAGAGAAGCCAGCCCTCATGAGAGAGCGGCAGACAGAGAGGTCGAGGACGATAATTATATGCCTCCCTCCGAAGACGAGGCAAGCCTCGACGATGACGAATTTGTCGTGCCGGAGGATCCCGTCGAACAAGAGAATTTTAAACGCAGGCTTATGGCCACGGCGAGCAGCCTCAAGAAAAAATAGCAACAGCTTAGGGCTGATCAAGATTTGCTAGCCGACAGATGGACTGAAGTCCTTGCGGCCGAAGAGTATGAACTCGAACGCCCCTCCAAGAGCTACCCAAAGCGCAGGTTGCTACCCCAATTAGAGGAGGAAGCACCTAAACCTACATCACCAACGCATGATGTGGCCGACCGGCCACCCCGTGGCCGCGACAGAGAGGCCTCTCGGCCCTCCACTCAAGCCGCACCCCGGCGCCGCCCAAAAAATACCAAGGCATGGGAAAATGCGCCAGACCTACGAGATATATTGGAGGACAAGGCAAGGCAAACAAGATCGATCTACGGATCACGTGGGCGCCCCACGGCACAAGACGGTACTCATCACGCCGGATACAGTAAATCCGGCCGGGCCGAACACAGTAGACAAAGCTCGTTTGAGCTGTGTCGTGATATAGCCCAATACAGAGGCGCCACACACCCACTATGCTTCACAGATGAAGTAATGGATCATCAAATCCCCAAGGGTTTCAAACCCGTGAACATCGAATCATACGATGGCACAACAGATCCTGCGGTATGGATCGAGGACTATCTCCATATCCACATGGCCCGCGGTGATGACCTACACGCCATCAAATACCTCCCACTCAAGCTTAAAGGACCAGCTCGACATTGGCTTAACAACTTGCCAGCAGAATCAATTGGTTGTTGGGAGGACCTGGAAGCCGCATTCCTCGACAATTTCCAGGGCACTTATGTGCGACCAGCAGACGCCGATGACCTAAGCCACATAATTCAGCAGCCAGAGGAATTGGCCAGACAATTCTAGACATGGTTCCTAACCAAGAAAAATCAAATCGTCGGCTGTCCGGACGTAGAGGCCCTAGCAGCCTTCAAGCATAACATCCGCGACGAGTGGCTTGCACGGCACCTAGGACAGGAAAAGCCGAAATCTATGCCAGCCCTCACAACACTTATGACCCGCTTTTGCGCGGGAGAAGACAGTTGGCTAGCTCGCAGCAATAACATGACCAAGAGCCCTGGTAATTCGGATACCAAGGACAGCAGTGGCAGGTCGCGTCGTAACAAGCAAAAGCGCCGCATTAACGGCGACAATGCTGAGGATACGACAGTTAATGCCGGATTCATAGGCTCTAAACCCGGTTAGCGGAAAAAGCCATTCAAAAGAAATACTCCGAGCCCGTCCAGTTTGGACCGAATACTCGACCGCTCATGCCAGATACATGGTACCCCCGAAAAACCAGCCAATCACACCAACAGGGATTGTTGGGTGTTCAAGCAGGCAGGCAAGTTAAATGCCGAAAGCAGAGACAAGGGGCTGCATAGCGATGACGAGGAGGAGCCCCGGCCGCCGAACAACAGTGGACAGAAAGGTTTTCCCCCACAGGTGCAGACGGTGAACATGATATACGCAACCCACGTCCCCAAGAGGGAGCGGAAGCGTGTGCTAAGGGACGTATACGCGATGGAGCCAGTCGCCCCAAAGTTCAACCCATGGTCTTCCTTCCCGATCACTTTTGATCAAAGGGACCACCCCACTAGCATCCGTCATGGCGGATTCGCCGCATTGGTTCTAGACCCAATTACTGACAGATTTCACCTCATTAGAGTCCTTATGGACGGCGACAGCAGCCTGAACCTGCTTTACCAGGATACAGTGCGGAAAATGGGCATCGATCCCTCGAGGATTAAACCCACTAGAACGACCTTTAAAGGCGTCATACCAGGTGTCGAGGCCAACTGTACAGGCTCAATTACACTTGAAGTGGTCTTCGGATCTCCAGATAATTTCTGAAGTGAGGAGTTAATCTTCGACATAGTCCCGTTCCGCAGTGGCTATCACGCACTGCTCGGGCGAACCGCATTTGCTAAGTTCAATGCGGTGCCGCACTATGCATACCTCAAGCTCAAGATGCCAGGCCCTCGAGGAGTCATCACGGTCAATGGAAACACCGAACGCTCTCTCCGAACGGAGGAGCATACGGCGGCTATCACAGCGGAAGTACAAAGCAGCCTCTCAAGGAAATTCTCCAGTCCGTCCATTAAACGTCTGGACACCGTCAAGCATGCCCGGAGTAACCTACAACAAGACCGCCTGGCACGTTCCGAGCAAGCGTAGCAATGCGGCCCCAACCCCAGCCCTCACGAACTTGCGAAACCAGTGTTGCGCGTACATAACTACACTCTGGAAATACCATGGGCAAAGGGGGAGGGGCACCATCACGGCACACCCGAAACATGGCTTAAACCGCACTAGGGGCTGCCGATTTCTTAATTTTCTCTTATTTTCAGGACTCCATTCTTCGGAAGGCTTGTCCGGCAGTACAATTGCCGCACAAACGATACAACCAGGGAAGCAGAAGGCTACGCCGCACTATGGAACTCTAAGGTGGTCTCTATAACGAGCAGTACACCTGTTTCACATACCATTCCGCAGCTCGCCCCTGAAAAGGACATGTTAAAAAGTCCCATCTTTTGGTTATTGCACTATTTGTATCGTTCTGCTTTGATCGCAGCTTTTTTAAATAAACAATGCATAGCTTCCGTCTATTATTGCATTACTCTTTTTTACGAATATATGTTCATTAATGACATGTTGCACCCGTACACTTTGGTACGACCAATACGCCAGGGGCTTAAGTACCCCACAACACGGTGTGAGAAGTCTGAACACTTTCACAAGTGCGACACCCCGAACTTATAGCATTATATGCATCGGCTCCGAATCATGTCTTGGGTCAATAGTTGGGTTTACCCGGCTCCTATGTTTTGGTACCTTACGTTCTGTTATATCGGCTAAGGTAGCACTAGGAGAAGTACTGCGATTGTGCCCTAGTTGAGCTGGGCTAAGCACCTCAGTAGAGAAAGCTAAAACTGACCGCCATGATGAGGCGAGAGCTGGTCGCTGTTCAAGAGGTTTTCGAGTCCCTAAAGACTTATGCCGCTTAGAGCGAGGAGTCGGCTTTGTCCGGCCTAGGCGTGGATAGCGCCCCGAACTCAGTCTTCCGAACACTAGGGGCTTCGCCGAAATTTAAAATTTAATGAATTCTATGGCTAAGTGAGAGTGTTCAAGCATTATAGTCCGATTGCCTTGTTCGTTGTGTTGAGCGCCTCCCTCGAAGGACCCAAGAATGGGAAAAAGAGCGCTCATGTTTATCTCGAACACCCCAGCACTCGTGCCATGGGGGCAGAAGCCGACGACTCGCCATCTCTCAAAATTGATAAACGTCCGCATAGAAGGTAATATTTTAAATTCAAAAAACATTGCTTAGTGCACATGAACAAGTTTTCAGCGCACAGGACAAAACGAGCGAGTTTACTGCAAAATTACATCCATGGAACATTCATCCGCCACAAGGCGGGCACCCTTCAGAACGCCCTCATAATACATCTCGGGCTTGCGATGATCCTTGCCCGGCGGTGGCCTGTCCTTCACAAGCTTCTCAGCATCCAGCTTGCCCCAGTGCACCTTCGCACGGGCAAGCGCCCTACGGGCACCCTCGATGCATATAGAGCGCTTGATGACTTCGAGCCTTGGACAAGCCTCCACCAGCCGCCTCACCAGCCCGAAGTAGCTCCCAGGCATGGCCTTTCCAGGCCACATCCGGACTATGAGGCCCTTCATGGCCTGTTTGGCCACCTTATGGAGCTCGACCAGCTGTTTCAGCTGGTCGCTTAAGGCCACCGGGTGTTCAGCCTCAGCATACTGAGACCAGAACACCTTCTCCATCGAGCTTCCCTCCTCGGCTCGGTAGAAGGCGGCGGCATCTAACACGCTACGGGGCAAGTCTGCGAATGCTCCTGGAGAGCTCAGGATTCGGGTAAGTAACAAGTAATTCACTTTTACGTGCTTGCTTTGCATAAAGAATGCCTTACCCGCCGCTATCTTTTTTATTGCCTCAACCTCCTAGAGGGCCTTCTGGGCTTCGGCCTTGGCAGACTTGGCATCTTCACTGGCCGCCGCAAGCTCAGACTCTCGCGTCTTCGAGTCAAGCTCCAAACTCTCATGTTTTTTCATGAGAGCCTGGAGCTCTTGCCGCACCTCGCCAACCTATGTCTCATGCTTCTCCCGCTCGGTGCGCTCCGTGGCCGCCCTCTTCTCGGCCTCGGATAGCGCTTGCTTAAGGGTCGCCACCTCAGTTGTGGCCCCTACAATAGCCATGTTAATCCTGTCAATTTTAGCAATTGCACCTTTCACATATTTCAATAAGGTATTTTTTACCTTCCTTCTCCTCGAGCTGCTGCTTGGCTAGGCCGAGCTCTTGCTCGGACCGCTCGAGGTTCTGCTTCAGTGTGCCCACCTCCACTGTCAGTGCGGCAGATGCTAGCAGCGAAGCCTGCATACACATATTGACTTACTTTTGTTAGACTCCTGCGAATGTTATTAGATCCTCTATTCGGCTTTTCTTTCCGAACGCCGAACAGAGCATCAGGGGCTACTGTCTATGCGGTAACATTTTTACATATTCCTTACTTACCTCAAAGCCTGTTAGAAGGCTGGCACAGGCTTGAAAGATCGTGGATGTCGCCTAGAGGAGGGGGGGTGAATAGGCGTTTTAAAACAATTACGATTTAGGCTTGAACAAATGCGGAATAAACCTAGCAGTTAATTTGTCAAGCACAAAACCTAAAACAACTAGGCTCACCTATGTGCACCAACAACTTATGCTAAGCAAGATAAGCAACTATGTGATAACAAGATATATGACAAGAAACAATATGGCTATCACAAAGTAAAGTGCATAAGTAAAGAGCTCGGGTAAGAGATAACCGAGGCATGCGGAGACGATGATGTATCCCGAAGTTCACACCCTTGCGGAAGCTAATCTCCGTTTGGAGCGGTGTGGAGGCACAATGCTCCCCAAGAAGCCACTAGGGCCACCGTAATCTCCTCACGCCCTCGCACAATGCAAGAGCCTTGATTCCACTAAGGGACCCTTGAGGGCGGTCACCGAACCCATACAAATGGCAACCCTTGGGGGCGGTCACCGAACCCGTACAGTTTGGCAACCCTTGGGGGCGGTCACCGGTACCCGTCAAATTGCTCGGGGCGATCTCCACAACCTAATTGGAGACCCCGACGCTTGCCCGGAGCTTTACACCACAATGATTGAGCTCCGAACAACACCAACCGTCTAGGGCGCCAAGGCACCCAAGAGGAACAAGCTCTAGGGTGCCCAAACACCCAAGAGTAATAAGCTTCTCAAACTTCACTTCCACGTATCACCGTGGAGAACTCAAACCGATGCACCAAATGCAATGGCAAGGGCACACGGAGTGCCCAAGTCCTTCTCTCTCAAATCCCACCGGAGCAACTAATGCTAGGGAGGAAAATGAGAGGAAGAACAAGAAGGAGAACACCAAGAACTCCAAGATCTAGATCCAAGGGA
Organism: Triticum aestivum; assembly: GCF_018294505.1. Lineage (NCBI taxonomy): Eukaryota > Viridiplantae > Streptophyta > Magnoliopsida > Poales > Poaceae > Triticum > Triticum aestivum. The sequence goes on along the minus strand of NC_057797.1, from coordinate 666,223,249 downwards.
TTCCCCTCACATAGAGGAGAAAGTGATTGGTGGAAATGCGGATCTAGATCTCCTCTCTCTTTTCCCTCAAAAACTAGCAAGAATCCATGGAGGGAATGAGAGTTAGCAAGCTCAAAGAAGGTCAACAAAGGGGGAGGAACACGAGCTCAAAGGGTTAGGTTCAATGGGGAAGAAGACCCCCTTTTATAGGAGGGGGAAAATCCAACCGTTATGTGCTCAGCCCGCACATGAGCGGTACTACTGCTCCTGGTCCCGGTACAACCGGGACTCACAGTATACGTGCAGAACCCTACCAGGCGGTACAACCGGGCGACCAGGCGGTAGCACCGGTTGAGAAGAACAACCGGACCAACTGCCCAGCCACCGCTCAACCACCGCGTAGGAACAGAAGGGAGTCACCCCTGAGTGCGGTAGTCGAGCGGTACCGGGCCGGTGCAACCGCATGGCCTTGAGTGCTCGGGCGGCTAAGTCCTAAGCGGTCGAACCGCTCCGGACACCTGTGGTACCGGTATGACCGGACCAACTGGGCCACCACCGCCCGAGTACCGCATCAAAACAGAGGCCTGACCGGTACTTGGGCGGTGCCTGGCCGGAACAACCGCCCAAGTCTTTGCCGAGCAAGTTGGCGGTACCACCGCCCGGAAGTAGCGGTACAACGGCTGAGAGCTCCAAGCGGTACTACCGCTGGGGCACGCGGTACTACCGCTGGGACCAGACAAAAACCACTCTCAAGAAAACCAGAACTGCCATAACTTCTGCATATGAGCTCCAAATTGAGCAAACTCAAGCTTGTTGGAAACAAGACGACGAGTAGCATGAAAATAGTAAGAAGAGGCAGGGGAGGTATGCCAACAAATAGAGGAGTGAAACCTCCAACCGAGAAGAACCGCCAAAACCTCCAACATCAAAAACATCATAGAAGATGCATGTGAACTCCGTTTTCGATGAACTCGAGCTTGTCATCAAGATGACCATAAGCTCTAAGACTCACAAAGAGAACCAAACAAGAACCAAGAAAGATGATGCAAGGATGCAATGGTTTGAGCTCTCTACGAATGATACGATCAAGCTACTCATCGAGAGCCCCCCTTGATAGTACGGCAATCGATCCTATAACCCGGTCTCCCAACTACCATCATGAGACCGGTAAAATAGAAAAGCTATCAAGGGCAAACCTTTGCCTTGCACATGGTCCACTTGAGCTAGATGATGACAATCTTGACTCCCTCAAGTTGGACCACCTTTCTTGATTGTGTTGACTCGATGAAGACTAGTTGATTGCTCCCCCATACTCCACTATGGGTGAGCCACTCTTCCGCACATCTTCACAAGTCCATTATCACCACAAAGGATGGCAAGCTTCAAGCATTTGATCTCTTTGTGATGCTCCACTTGAACTTGCACACCGCAACCTAACCCCACAAAGAACTCTCACGAAGACCATGGGTTAGTACACAAAGCGTAATTGACAATTCTTACCATACCATGGGATCACTTGATCCCTCTCGGTACATCTTCTGTGCTTTGTGAGTTGATCAACTTGATTCACTCTTGACTTAGTCTTGATCATCCTTGAACCTTTCCAATTCTCTTCATTTGAATGATGTCTTGAAGGTAGACATGAATGATCACACAATCTTCTTCTTCAAGACATGCTTGCAATAAGCTCAACTCTCACATGACCAATCTTTGGATAATTCCTTGAATAACACCTTGGTCGGCACAAACTCTCCTTGAAACCAACACATGTACTCCAAGAAAAGCCTATGGACAAAACCTTCAAATATAACTCAAGGCAACCATTAGTCCATAGAGATTGTCATCAATTACCAAAACCAAACATGGGGGCACCACATGTTCTTTCAAGGCTTCAGTCAGTCCGCTCTTGGCGGACTTAACCTTCTGGATCACCGCACTCATAATAGTGCGATGCTCCTCGTCGATGGAGGCGCCGTTAAGCACCTCCAGCAAATTGTCCGGTGCCTCCGGTTGGACGGAGGTCACTGGCTCGGTAGGCTTGCTCCTCTTGGAAGGAGGCTGCCTACCGGAGTTCGGAACCGTTGAAGGTTCCGGCGCGGTGTCCGGCTCAAAGCCGGACTTAGAGCCCTTGGGGGTTTTATCCCCTTTACGCCTGGAGTCTGGGAGGTCGCCTTGCGGCGCCTCTAGGACCACCTCCTCCTGGCTTGGAACCTATTGGGACAGCACCTCGGCATCGTCCGTAGGGTGGGGGGAGGTAGCCGTCGGAAGCGAATTCACATCCGACGAATCCAGGGAACCGCTCGACGACACGTCGAGCCGGTCTTTGGGTGGACTGCATAAACATGTTCGACATAAGGAAAAGCTGTGCAATGGAGGAATACTATTAATCACTCTGGTATCCGGATACTTACGATCTCACCAGGGGCTTGGCCCTGTGTGGCCACTCCTCTTCGCCATCGCCGGTGTTGGTGGAGCCGTCCGGAGGAAGGGTTTTCCCCTTCTTGGACCCTTCGGCCTCCCCAGTTGGGGCGGCCTTCCTTTTCTTCTCTCCCCCCGCTAGAGGGGGAGATGCCTCTTCCTCCTCCTCCTCGTCTTCACGGGAGGAGTGCGCCTTGGAGTCGTCGGATGATGAATCCGACACCTCCTGGCACCGGGCACTCTTTCGATTCCCCGTGGCCTTCTTCTCTGGCACCACATAGGGAGCCGGAACCAACAACTTTGCCAAGCGAGCGTCCGCTGGGCCTTTGGGCAAAGGAGCCGGACAGTTGATCTCTCCGGACGTCTCCTGCCAATCCTGTCAAAGGTAAGGGAGCTTAGTGAAGGAAATATGCCCTAGAGGCAATAATAAAGTTATTATTTATTTAGTTATATCATGATAAATGTTTATTATTCATGCTAGAATTGTATTAATCGGAAGCATAATACATGTGTGAATACATAGACAAACAGTATGTCACTAGTATGCCTCTACTTGGCTAGCTCATTGAATCAAAGATGGTTAAGTTTCCTAGCCATAGACATGAGTTGTCATTTGATTAACGGGGTCACATCATTAGAGAATGATGTGATGGACTTGACCCATTCTGTTAGCATAGCACTTATCGTTTAGTTTGTTGCTCTTGCTTTCTTCATGACTTATACATGTTCCTATGACTATGAGATTATGCAACTCCCGTTTACCGGAGGAACACTTTGTGTGATACCAAACGTCACAACGTAACTGGGTGATTATAAAGGTGCTATACAGGTGTCACCGAAGGTACTTGTTGGGTTGGCATATTTTGAGATTAGGATTTGTCACTCCGATTGTCGGAGAGGTATCTCCGGGTCCTTTTGGTAATGCACATCACATAAGCCTTGCAAGCATTGCAACTAATAAGTTAGTTGCGGGATGATGTATTACGGAACGAGTAAAGAGACTTGCCGGTAACGAGATTGAACTAGGTATTGAGATACCGACGATCAAATCTCGGGCAAGTAACATACCGATGACAAAGGGAACAACGTATGTTGTTATGCGGTCTGACCGATAAAGATCTTCGTAGAATATGTGGGAGCCAATATGAGCATCCAGGTTCCGCTATTGGTTATTGACCGGAGACGTGTCTCGTCATGTCTACATTGTTCTCGAACCCGTAGGGTCCGCACGCTTAACGTTACGATGACAGTTTCATTATGAGTTTATATATTTTGATGTATCGAAGGTTGTTCGGAGTCCCGGATGTGATCACGGACATGACGAGGAGCCTCGAAATGGTCGACACATAAAGATCGATATATTGGATGGCTATATTCGGACACCGGAAGTGTTTCGGGTGATTTCGGAGAAAACCGGAGTGCCGGAAGGGTTACTGGAACCCCCCAGGGAAGTATTGGGCCTTAGTGGGCCTGAGGGGAGAGAGAGGGCAGCAGCCCAGGAGGTGGCGCGCTCCCTCCCATGGGGAGTCCGAATTGGACTAGGGGAGGGGGGAGCGGCCCCTCTTTCCCTCTCCCTCTCCCTCTCTTTCCTTCGCCCTTCCCTCTTCCTAGTTGGACTAGGAAAGGGGAGTCCTACTCCTACTAGGAGGAGGACTCCCCCTCCTTGGCGCGCCTCAAGGGCCGGCCGGCCTCCCCCCTTGCTCCTTTATATACAGGGGCAGGGGGCACCTCTAGACACACAAGTTGATCTTCGTGATCGTTCTCTTAGCGGTGTGCGGTGCCCCCCTCCACCATAATCCTCAATAATATTGTAGCGGTGCTTAGGCGAAGCCCTGCGATGGTAGAACATCAAGATTGTCACCACGCTGTCGTGCTGACGGAACTCTTCCCCTACACTTTGCTGGATCGGAGTCCGGGGATCGTCATCGAGCTGAACGTGTGCTAGAACTCGGAGGTGCCGTAGTTTCGGTGCTTGATCGGTCGGACCGTGAAGACGTACGACTACATCAACTGCGTTGTGCTAACTCTTCCGCTTCCGGTCTACGAGGGTACATAGACAACACTCTCCCTTCTTGTTGCTATGCATCACCATGATCTTGCGTGTGCGTAGGAATTTTTTTGAAATTACTACGTTCCCTAATAGTGGCATCAGAGCCAGGTTTTATGCGTTGATGTAATATGCACGAGTAGAACACAAGTGAGTTGTGGGCGATATAAGTCATACTGCTTACCAGCATGTCACACTTTGGTTCAGCGGTATTGTTGGATGAAGCGGCCCGGACCGACATTATGCGTACGCTTACGCGAGACTGTTTTTACCGACGTGCTATGCACACAAGTGACTAGCGGGTGTCAGTTTCTCCAACTTTAGTTGAACCGAGTGTGGCTACGCCCGGTCCTTGAGAAGGTTAAAACAGCACTAACTTGACAAACTACCGTTGTGGTTTTGATGCGTAGGTAAGAACGGTTCTTGCTCAGCCCGTAGCAGCCACGTAAAACTTGCAACAACAAAGTAGAGGACGTCTAACTTGTTTTTGCAGGGTATGTTGTGATGTGATATGGTCAAGACGTGATGAGATATAAGTTGTTGTATAAGATGATCATGTTTTGTTGAAGTTATCGGCAACTGGCAGAAGCCTTATGGTTGTCTCTTTATTGCATAAGATGCAAGTGCCAAATAATTGCTTTACATTATAGCTATGCGATAGCAATAGTTGCAAGAGCAGTAGTTGGCGAGATGACCATGTGACGACACATTGATATAGATCAAGATGATGGAGATCATGGTGTCATGCCGGTGACGATGGAAATCATGACGATACTTTGGAGATGGAGATCAAAGGCACAAGATGATGATGGCCATATCATGTCATATATTTTGATTGCATGTGTTGTTTATCTTTTATACATCTTATTTTGCTTAGTTCGACGGTAGCTTTATAAGATGATCTCTCACTAATTATCAAGGTACAAGTGTTCTCCCTGAGTATGCACCGTTGCGAAAGTTCTTCGTGCTGAGACACCACATGATGATCGGGTGTGATAGGCTCTACGTTCAAATACAATGGGTGCAAAACAGTTGCACACGCGGAATACTCAGGTTAAACTTGACGAGCCTAGCATATAACATATATGGCCTCGGAACACGGAGACCGAAAGGTCGAGCGTGAATCATATAGTAGATATGATCAACAAAGTAATGTTCACCATTGAAACTACTCCATCTCACGTGATGATCGGACATGGTTTAGTTGATTTGGATCACGTGATCACTTAGAGGATTAGAGGGATATCTATCTAAGTGGGAGTTCTTAAGTAATATGATTAATTGAACTTTAATTTATCATGAACTTAGTCCTGGTAGTATTAGCATATCTATGTTGTAGATCAATAGCTCGCATTTAGCTCCCCTATTTTATTTTTGATATGTTCCTAGAGAAAACTAAGTTGAAAGATGTTAGTAGCAATGATGCAGATTGGATCCGTGATCTGAGGTTTATCCTCATTGCTGCACAGAAGAATTATGTCTTTGATGCACCGCTAGGTGACAAACCTATTGCAGGAGCAGATGCAGATGTTATGAACATTTGGCTAGCTCAATATGATGACTACTTGATAGTTTAGTGCACCATGCTTAAACGGCTTAGAATCGGGACTTCAAAGACGTTTTGAACGTCATGGACCATATGAGATGTTCCAGGAGTTGAAGTTAATATTTCAAGCAAATACCCGAGTTGAGAGATATGAAGTCTCCAACAAGTTCTATAGCTAAAAGATGGAGGAGAATAGCTCAAGCAGTGAGCATGTGCTCAGATTGTCTGGGTACTACAATCGCTTGAATCAAGTGGGAGTTAATCTTCCAGATAAAATAGTGATTGACAGAATTCTCTAGTCACCATCACCAAGTTAGTAGAACTTCGTGATGAACTATGATATGCAAGGGATAACGGAAACGATTCCCAAGCTCTTCGTAATGCTGAAATCAACGAAGGTAGAAATCAAGAAAAATATCAAGTGTTGATGGTAGACAAGACCACTAGTTTCAAGAAAAGGGCAAAGGGAAGAAGGGGAACTTCAAGAAGAACGGCAAGCAAGTTGCTGCTCAAGTGAAGAAGCCCAAGTCTGGACCTAAGCCTGAGACTAAGTGCTTTTACTACAAAGGGACTGATCACTAGAAGCGGAACTGCCCCAAGTATTTGGCGGATAAGAAGGATGGCAAAGTGAACAAATGCTATATTTGATATACATGTTATTGATGTGTATTTTACTAGTGTTCGTAGCAACCCCTCGGTATTTGATACTGGTTCAGTTGCTAAGAGTAGTAACTCGAAACGGGAGTTGCAGAATGAACATAGACTAGTTAAGGGTGAAGTGATGATGTGTGTTGGAAGTGGTTCCAAGATTGATATGATCATCATCGCACACTCCCTATACTTTCGGGATTAGTGTTGAACCTAAATAAGTATTATTTGGTGTTTGCGTTGAGCATGAATATGATTTGATCATTTATTGCAATACGGTTATTCATTTAAGTAAGAGAATAAATTGTTGTTCTGTTTACATGAATAAAACCTTATATGGTTACACACCCAATGAAAATGGTTCATTGGATCTCGATCATAGTGATACACATATTCATAATATTGAAACCAAAAGATGTAAAGTTAATAATGATAGTGCAACTTATTTGTGGCACTGCTGTTTATGTCATATTGGTGTAAAGCGCATGAAGAAAATCCATGCCGATGGGATTTTGGAATCACTTGATTATGAATCAGTTGATGCTTGCGAACCATGCCTCATGGGCAAGATGACTAAGACTCCGTTCTCCGGAACAATGGAGCGAGCAACAGATTTGTTGGAAATCATACATACTGATGTATGTGGTCCGATGAATATTGAGGCTCGCGGCAGGTATCATTATTTTCTGATCTTCACAGATGATTTGAGCAGATATGAGTATATCTACTTGATGAAACACAAGTCTGAAACATTTGAAAAGTTCAAAGAATTTCAGAGTGAAGGGGAGAATCATCGTAACAAAAATAAAAGTTTCTATGATATGATCACAGAAGTAAAATATTTGAGTTACGAGTTTGGCCTTCAGTTAAAAACAATGTGAAATAGTTTCACTACTCACGCCGCCTGGAACACCACAGTGTAATGGTGTGTCCGAACGTCATAACCGTACTTTATTAGATATGGTGCGATCTATGATGTCTCTTACCGATCTACCACTATCATTTTGGGGTTATGCATTAGAGATAGCTGCATTCACGTTAAATAGGGCACCATCTAAATCCGTTGAGATGACACCGTATGAACTATGGTTTGGCAAGAAACCTAAGCTGTCGTTTCTTAAAGTTTGAGGTTGCAATGCTTATGTGAAAAAGTTTCAACCTGATAAGCTCAAACCCAAATCGGAGAAGTGCGTATTCATAGGATACCCAAAAGAAAATGTCGGGTACACCTTCTATCACAGATCCGAAGGCAAGATATTCGTTGCTTTGAATGGATCCTTTCTAGAGAAGGAGTTTCTCTCGAAAGAAGTGAGTGGGAGGAAAGTAAAACTTGATGAGGTAACTGTATCTGCTCCCTTATTGGAAAGTAGTTCATCACAGAAATCTGTTCCTGTGACTACTACACCAATTAGTGAGGAAGCTAATGATGATGATCACTTCAGATCAAGTTAGTACCGAACCTCGTAGGTAAACCAGAGTGAGGTCCGCACCAGAGTGGTATGGTAATCCTGTTCTGGAGGTCGTGTTACTTGACCATGACAGGCCTACGAACTATGAGGAAGCGATGATGAGCCAGATTCCGTGAAATGGCTTGAGGCCATGAAATCTGAGATGAGATCCATGTATGAGAACAAAGTGTGGACTTTGATTGACTTGCCCATTCATCGGCGAGCCATTGAGATTAAATGGATCTTCAAGAGGAAGACGGACGCTGATAGTAGTGTTACTATCTACAAAGCTAGAATTGTCAGAAAAAAGGTTTTCGGCAAGTTCAAGGTGTTGACTACGATGAGAGTTTCTCACTCGTATCTATGCTTAAGTCTGTCCGAATGATGTTAGCAATTGCCGCATTTTATGAAATCTGGCAAATGGATAAACAAAACTGCATTCCTTAATGGATTTATTAAAGAAGAGTTGTATATGATGCAACCAGAAGGTTTTGTCAATCCTAAAGGTGCTAACAAAATATGCAAGCTCCAGCGATCCATCTATGGACTGGTGCAAGCATCTTGGAGTTGGAATATACGCTTTGATAAGTTGATCAAAGCATATAGTTTTATACAGACTTGCGGTGAAGCCTGTATTTACAAGAAAGTGAGTGGGAGCACTACATCATTTCTGATAAGTATATGTGAATGACATATTGTTGATCGGAGATAATGTAGAATTATTCTGCAAAGCATAAAGGAGTGTTTGGAAGGAGTTTTTCAAAGAAAGACCTCGGTGAAGCTGCTTGCATATTGAGCATCAAGATCTATAGAGATAGATCAAGACGCTTGATAAGTTTTTCAATGAGTACATACCTTGACAAGATTTTGAAGTAGTTCAAAATGGAACAGTCAAAGAAAGAGTTCTTGCCTGTGTTACAAGGTGTGAAGTTGAGTAAGACTCAAAACCCGACCACGGCAGAAGATAGAGAGAGAATGAAAGTCATGCACTATGCCTCAGCCATAGGTTCTATAAAGTATGCCATGCTGTGTACCAGACCTATTGTATACCCTACCCTGAGTTTGGCAAGGGAGTACAGTAGTGATCTAGGAGTAGATCACTGGACATTGGTCAAAATTATCCTTACTGGAATAAGGATATGTTTCTCGATTATGGAGGTGAAAAAAAAGGTTCGTCGTAAAGGGTTACGTCGATGCAAATTTTGACACTGATCCAGATGACTCTAAATCTCAATCTGGATACATATTAAAAGTGGGAGCAATTAGCTAGAGTAGCTTCGTGCAGAGCATTGTTGACATAGAAATTTGCAAAATACTTACAGATCTGACTGTGGTAGACCCATTGACTAAACTTCTCTCACAAGCAAAACATCATCACACCTTAGTACTCTTTGGGTATTAATCACATAGCGATGTGAACTAGATTATTGACTCTAGTAAACCCTTTGGGTGTTGGTCACATGACGATGTGAACTATGGGTGTTAATCACATGGTAATGTGAACTATTGATGTTAAATGACATGGCGATGTGAACTAGATTATTGACTCTAGTGCAAGTGGGAGACTGAAGGAAATATGCCCTAGAGGCAATAATAAAGTTATTATTTATTACCTTATATCATGATAAATGTTTATTATTCATGCTAGAATTGTATTAACCAGAAACATAATACATGTGTGAATACATAGACAAACAGTATGTCACTAGTATGCCTCTACTTGACTAGCTCGTTGAATCAAAGATGGTTAAGTTTCCTAGCCATAGACATGAGTTGTCATTTGATTAACGGGGTCACATCATTAGAGAATTATGTGATTGACTTGACCCATTCTGTTAGCATAGCACTTGATCGTTTAGTTTGTTGCTATTGCTTTCTTCGTGACTTATACATGTTCCTATGACTATGAGATTATGCAACTCCCGTTTACCGGAGGAACACTTTGTGTGCTACCAAATGTCACAACGTAACTGGGTGATTATAAAAGTGCTCTACAGGTGTCTCCGAAGGTACTTGTTGGGTTGGCGTATTTCGAGATTAGGATTTGTCACTCCGATTGTCGGAGAGGTATCTCTGGGCCCTCTCGGTAATGCACATCACATAAGCCTTGCAAGAATTGCAACTAATAAGTTAGTTGTGGGATGATGTATTACGGAATGAGTAAAGAGACTTGCCAGTAATGAGATTGAACTAGGTATTAAGATACCGACGATCAAATCTCGGGCAAGTAACATACCGATGACAAAGGGAACAACATATGTTGTTATGCGGTCTGACCGATAAAGATCTTCGTAGAATATGTGGGAGCCAATATGAGCATCCAGGTTCCGCTATTGGTTATTGACCGGAGACGTGTCTCGGTCATGTCTACATTGTTCTCGAACCCGTAGGGTCCACATGCTTAATGTTATGATGACAGTTTCATTATGAGTTTATATATTTTGATGTACCAAAGGTTGTTTGGAGTCCCGGATATGATCACGGACATGACGAGGAGTCTCGAAATGGTCGAGACATAAAGATCGATATATTGGACGGCTATATTCGGACACCGGAAGTGTTTCGGGTGATTTCGGAGAAAACCGGAGTGCCGGAAGGGTTACCGGAACCCCCCAGGGAAGTATTGGGCCTTAGTGGGCCTGAGGGGAGAGAGAGGGCAGTAGCCCAGGAGGTGGCGCACCCCTCCCATGGGGAGTCCGAATTGGACTAGGGGAGGGGGGCGCGGCCCCTCTTTCCCTCTCCCTCTCCCTTTCTTTCCTTCCCCCTTCCCTCTTCCTAGTTGGACTAGGAAAGGGGAGTCCTACTCCTACTAGGAGGAGGACTCCCCCCTCCTTGGCGCGCCTCAAGGGCCGGCCGGCCTCCCCCCTTGCTCCTTTATATACAGGGGCAGGGGGGCACCTCTAATCACACAAGTTGATCTTCGTGATCGTTCTCTCAGCCGTGTGCGGTGCCCCCCTCCACCATAATACTCAATAATATTGTAGCGGTGCTTAGGCGAAGCCCTGCAATGGTAGAACATCAAGATCGTCAGCACGCCGTCGTGCTGACGAAACTCTTCCCTGACACTTTGCTGGATTGGAGTCCGGGGATCGTCATCGAGCTGAACGTGTGCTAGAACTTGGAGGTGCCGTAGTTTTGGTGCTTGACCGGTCGGACCGTGAAGACGTACGACTACATCAACCGCGTTGTGCTAACGCTTCCGCTTCCGGTCTACGAGGGTACGTAGACAACACTCTCCCTTCTCGTTACTATGCATCACCATGATCTTGCGTGTGCGTAGGATTTTTTTTGAAATTACTACGTTCCCCAACACTTAGATCCCGCCTGGAGTCAAACTATGAAAAACTAATACCCTGTAAAAGGTAAAAAATAGCTTACCGCACGAGCGCGACGCTGCGTGCTGAATCCGTGATCCTCGGTAGAGGATGCGGGGGCCTCGGCGCCCTTGAAAAGCACCTTCCAGGCATCTTCTTACGTCGTGTCAAAGAGCCTGCTTAGAGTTCGGTGCTGCGCCGGGTCGAACTCCCATAGGTTGAAAGCCCGTTGTTGACACGGGAGGATCCGGCGGATGAGCATAACCTGGACTACGTTGACAAGTTTGAGCTTCTTGTCCGCCAGGGTTTTGACACATGTTTGGAGTCTGGTCAGCTCTCCTTCTTTACCCCACGATAGGACCGTCTCTTTCCAGGAGGTGAGCCGCGTAGGGTGTAACACCCCGGATGTAACTTTCCCAATTTGCACTCCAACTCTTGCCGTTTCCGACGTTAAGTTATATTTATATCCTCGGGTTCGGGTTTTGTCTCCATGTGTTGTTGTCGTTGTCATGCTTCTCATATCATGTCATCATGTGCATTGCATTTGCATACGTGTTCGTCTCATGCATTCGAGCATTTTCCCCGTTGTCCGTTTTGCATTCCGGCGCTTCGTTCTTCTCCGGTGGCCATTTCTAGCTTTCTTTCGTGTGTGGGGATTAAACATTTCCGGATTGGACCGAGACTTGTCAAGCGGCCTTGGTTTACCACCGGTAGACCGCCTGTCAAGTTTTGTATCATTTGGACTTCATTTGATACTCCAACGATTAACCGAGGGACCGAAAAGGCCTCGTGTGTGTTGCAGCCCAACACCCCTCCAATTTGGCCCAAAACCCACCAAACTCTGCTCCATGTCCTAGAGTGTTCGATCACGATCACGTGGCCGAAAACCGCACCTCATTTGGACTCTCCTAGCTCCCTCTATGTCTATTTAAACACCCCCTCTTGAAAATTCGCGGATCCCCTCTCGAAACCCTAAAAAAAATCCCTCTCCGCCGCCGCCGGACGTGTCCGGACGAGCCGGACAACGTCCGGATTCCGCCGCCGCCAATCCCGCATCACCACGTGGCAGCGTGCCCACATCGCCGCCGCCTCCACCGACGCGGGCCCGCAGGCCTAGCGCCGGCCCGTCCGCCGCCCGATCGGGCCCCGCACCGCGCAGCCCGATCCGCTTCGCCCCGCCGCCCGCCTCCATGCTGCCTGTCTACGCCGCCGCCGCCGAGGAGCTTCGCCGCCATCGCCGACCAGCGACCATCGTCGCCGCGAACTCGCCGGCCGCCTCCGCCGCCCCCTCCTCACCGCCTCGCGCCGCCATCCCCGTCTCCGGCCGCCGCAACTCCGGCCGGATCCCACTCCGGTGACCACCCTGACCTCGACGGCCGCTTCTACATCTCCGGTGGCTACAGTGATTCCGGTGGAGACCTCGGAATCCGTGCAGATCTGAGAGCTGGAATTTTTAGGGTTGCCTTTTTCCAAGGGAACCCTATTTGTTTGCATACTTTGACCCGTGATATCTCCGTATCCGTAGCTCCGATTTGGGCATATAGCATATCAAAATGTTCGCCTCGATGAGTACATCATTTCATTCTATTGCATCATTTTCATTTGAGTTTATTTTGATGCCCGAAATACTGTTAGAAGGAGGCTTCGTGAGTTAATTGTCGGATCTGCTAGTTCATCTTAGACTTTTGTCATTTTTGCCATGATTGTTGTGTGCATGCTATGGCCGTGAGTTCTTCATATGTTTTGTTAAGGGTTTTGTCATCTTTCCAGAGGTGCAACCCATGCATTTTTAGGATGTGTGTGGTGACTTGTGCAAGCTTGCAAAGTGAGGCACCTGGTAAATCTGTTTTCAGGGACTTAGTAGTTTTCACTAAGTCTGGGATTATTTAGTTAATGATGCCATATGTTCTTGCTGTTTCCTAGTGATCCGTGCCTCTTTTGAGGATGATCGGTAAAAGAGTTTTGTTAATCTTGTTATGCTCTATCCATCCATGTATTTGTTTGCAATTATGGAGCGCCCTAGCTTGAGTCAATCGAGCTCTACTTTTGCTTCGTTGCGAATCTGGGCAGATCATCAACTTGTTTGCGATTTTGCCGATATTATTGTAGTTGATCCGTGCATGCTATGCCATTGTTCTTGCCATGTCTAGCTTGTATTTTGTGCCTTCTTTATGGATGTATGCTTGTCTTGCCATGACTTGCACCGTGGTGAGTGCATCGTGCTCGTAAACATGCCTTCGTGAGTTATATTTCAGCATGTCCCAGTTTTCACTAAGTCTGAAAACTGATTATGTTTTTGCTATGTTCGTGTGCTTGTTAGTATATTTTGTGATCCCTTTTGGCTCAAGGTCACTAAGGGACTTTTGTTAATCTTGTTGAGTAGCTCCATGCCATGTCTTTGTTTGTCATGTTCAGGTCCTGTAGCATGTTGTTTTGTTGCTTCGAAGAGGGTTATATGATCTGAAATTCCAGACAAGTGTTAATTTCACTAAGTCTGAGATCTGTTTTACCATTTGCGTTTTTGCCATGCTTGTTTGAACCTCCTAATGGATGAATTGGCCGTAGCTCAGTGCTAGGCTTTTGTTAAGCATCTTGTGTGCATCCCTGCCATGCATTTTGATGTCATGTTTGGGTGCTGTAGCATGTTCATCTCGTTGCATTTAGATGCCTACTTGCTGTAAATCGCAGACCGGTGTCATTTTTGAACCGCTTGCCATTTCCAAACCATAACTCCGATTCCGGCGTTCTTTATATCGTTTTCAAGCGATTTCATCCCATCTTTCCAGTGGCACACTTGGATTTCCAAGTTGAGGCCAGGTTCATGCATTTCCTGTCATATCTTGCATTTTGCATCCCGCATCGCATTCCGCATAGCATATCATCATTGCATCATATCGCTTGATCCTTGCACGTGGTTGATTGTATCCTTGTTGCTTGTTTGTCTTGTTTGGGTAGAGCCGGGAGACGAGTTCACTAACAAGGAGCCCGTTGAGTTTGCTCTTGAGGATCCAGTCAACTCTGACAACTGTGCAGGCAAGATGATCATACCCTCGAAATCACTACTATCTTTGCTATGCTAGTTTGCTCGCTCTTTTGCTATGCCATTGCTACGATGCCTACCACTTGCTTGCAAGCCTCCCAAATTGACATGTCAAACCTCTAACCCACCATTGTCCTAGCAAACCGTTGATTGGCTATGTTACCGCTTTGCTCAGCCCCTCTTATAGCGTTGCTAGTTGCAGGTGAAGATTGGAGGCCGTTCCTTGTTGGAACATCTTTTATTTACTTGTTGGAATATCATTATATTGCTATGTTATCTTAATGCATCTATATACTTGGTAAAGGGTGGAAGGCTCGGCCTCTCGCCTAGTGTTTTGTTCCACTCTTGCCGTCCTAGTTTCTGTCATATCGATGTTATGTTCCCGGATTTTGCGTTCCTTACGCGGTTGGGTTATAATGGGAACCCCTTGATATTTCGCCTTGATTAAAGCTTTTCCAGCAATGCCCAACCTTGGTTTTACCATTTGCCACCTAGCCTTTTCTTTCCCTTGGGTTCTGAAGACTCAAGGGTCATCTTTGTTTACCCCCCCGGGCCAGTGCTCCTTTGAGTGTTGGTCCACCTGTCAGCTACCGGTGGCCACCAGGGGCAACTCTGGGCTGGCCTACCCGTACTTAGGACAATCTGAGTGTGCCCTGAGAAAGAGATATGTGCAGCTCCTATCGGGATTTGTCGGCACATTCGGGCGGCGTTGCTGGTCTTATTTTATCCTGTCGAAGTGTCTTGAGTTACCGATATACCGAGTCTGATCGGAATGTCTTGGGAGGAGGTCTATTCCTTCGTTGACCATGAGAGCTTGTCATGGGCTAAGTTAGGACTCCCCTGCAGGGATTGAACTTTTAAATGCCGTGCCCGCGGTTATGGGCAGATGGGAATTTGTTAATGTCCGGTTGTAGATAACTTGAACCTTAACTTAACTAAAATGAATCAACCGAGTGTGTTACCGTGATGGCCTCTTCTCGGCGGAGTCCGGGAAGTGGACACGGTGTTGGAGTAATGTTTGCACAGGTTGCTCTCTAGTTTCTCGCTCATGCTTTGCCTCCTCTTCTCGCTCTCTTTTGCGAACAAGTTAGCCACCATACTTGCTAGTCGCTTGCTGCAGCTCCACTCATATTTTACCTTGCCACACCTATAAGCTTAAATAGTCTTGATCGCGAGGGTGCGAGATTGCTGAGTCCCTGTGGCTCACAGATTACTATTACACCAGATGCAGGGCCTGATGATTCCGCTCCAGGTGACGCGTATGAGCTCAAGTGGGAGTTTGACGAAGACTCTCAACGATACTATGTTTCCTTTCCCGATGATCAGTAGTGGTGCCCAGTTGGGGGTGATTGGGACCGTTTCGCATGTTGGGTTCTCTTTTATTTTGGCGCCGTAGTCGGGCCATGAGTGTTTGGATGATGTAATGTTATTTATGTTCTTGATTGACGTGGCGAGTGTAAGCCAACTATGTTCTCCCCTTTATTATTCATATTACATGGGATGTTGTGAAGATTGCCTAACTTGCGACATATGCCTTCAATGCGATTATGTCTCTAAGTCGTGCCTCGACACATGGGAGCTATAGTCGCATCAAGGGTGTTACATAGGGGTCCAGATCGGAACTCGGGGGCTGCGACCCATTCAGGGTCGCGCGACTTGGTGATGTAAAACAACCCCGATTGCCACCCCTTTAGGGACTCCACGAAGGAGCCCTCGAGCCATAGGACATTGGGCATCTTGCCCACCATGGCGCCTCCGCACTCCGCCTGGGTGCCACGCACCACCTTCAGCTTGACATTGAAAGTCTTGAGCCATAGGCCGAAATGAGGGCGGATGCAGAAGAAAGCCTCGCACACGACGATAAACGCCGAGATATTGAGGAGAAAGTTTGGGGCCAGATCGTGGAAATCCAGGCCATAGTAGAACATGAGCCCCCGGACAAATGGGTGGAGAGGGAAGCCCAGTCCACGGAGGAAATGGGGGAGGAACACCGCCCTCTCATGGGGCCTAGGGGTGGGGATGAGCTGCCCCTCTTCGGGAAGCCGGTGCGCAATGTCGTTAGACAAGTATCCGGCCTTCCTCAGTTTTTTGATGTGTCCCTCCATGACGGAGGATACCATCCACTTGCCTCCCGCTCCGGACATGGCTGGAGAAGGTTGAGGTGGGGTGTGCGGACTTGGGCACTGGAGCTCGAGTGCGCGGAAATGGATAGGCAAAGGAGGAAGAAGGCGTGGATGAAAAGGTGGATCCTCATCCCCTTATATGGGTGGACGCGACTATGCGCCCCCACCAGCCTGGTAAAACTCACTTATCTCCCAAGAGCTGTAATCAATGGCGCGGTTGGGTTACCCACACCCATATTGATGAGAACCCCGGAATAAGGGGACACGATCTCTGCTTTGACAAGACGTGCCAAGGGAATCGCCTCGCTAATCGTGCTGAGGTGGGACAGTAAAACGATTCGAATAAAGACTTGGCCGTGGTGTGATGTCACGCTACGGAATACGTCAGCAGATTAGATTTGTGTAAATATTATTCTCTCTATGGCAATATGTGGAAACTTATTTTGCAGAGTCGGACACTACCTTTGTGTTCAAAATCTTCTATGAAGTACTTGGAGGAGGAACCCGCCTTGCAATGCCGAAGACAATTTGCACGCCGGACTCGTCGCCATTGAAGCCTGGTTCAGGGGCTACTGAGGGAGTCCTGGATTAGGGGGTGTCCGGATAGCCGGACTATACCTTCGGCCGGACTCCTGGACTATGAAGATACAAGATTGAATACTTCGTCCCGTGTCCGGAAGGGACTTTCCTTGGCGTGGAAGGGAAGCTTGGCGATACGGATATGTAGATCTCCTATCATTGTAACCGACTCTGTGTAACCCTAGCCCTCTCCGGTGTCTATACAAACCGGAGGGTTTTAGTCCGTAGGAAGGACAATGATACCATAGGCTAGCTTCTAGGGTTTAGCCTCTCTGATCTCGTGGTAGATCTACTCTTGTACTACCCATATCATCAATATTAATCAAGCAGGACGTATGGTTTTACCTCCATCAAGAGGGACCGAACCTGGGTAAAACATCGTGTCCCCTGCCTCCTGTTACCATCCGTCCTAGACGCACAGTTCGGGACCCCCTACCTGAGATCCGCCGGTTTTGACACCGACAACCCCACTTTCCTCTTTCTCCCTTCCCCTTCCTTTTCCAACAAGGCAAGAGGGGGGAGTCCTACTCCCGGTGGGAGTAGGACTCCTCCAGGCGCACCCCTTGGGCCGTCCGCACATCCCCCTCTCCCTCCTTTATATACGGGGGCAAGGGGGCACCCCATGACACACAAGTTGATCTTCATGATTGTTCCTTAGCCGTGTGCGGTGCCCCCTTCCACCATATTCCACCTCGGTCATATCGTAGCGGTGCTTAGGCGAAGCCCTGCATCGGTAGGACATCATCACCGTCATCATGCCGTCGTGCTGACGAAACTCTCCCTCAACACCTTGCTGGATCGGAGCTCGAGGGACGTCACCGAGTTGAACATGTGTAGAACTCGGAGGTGCCGTATGTTCGGTACTTGGATCGGTCGGATTGGGAAGACGTACGACTACTTCCTCTATGTTGTGTCAACGCTTCCGTTGCCGGTCTACGAGGATACGTAGACAACACTCTCCCCTCTCGTTGCTATGCATCACCATGATCTTGCATGTGCGTAGGAATTTTTTTTAAATTACTATGTTCCCCAACAAAGAGTACTAAGGTGTGATCATGTTTTGCTTGTGAGAGAAGTTTAGTCTACGGGTCTGCCACATTCAGATCCGTATGTATTTTGCAAATTTCTATGTCAACAATGCTCTGCATGGAGCTACTCTAGCTAATTGCTCCCACTTTCAAAATGTATCCAGATTAAGACTTTAGAGTCATCTCGATTAGTGTCAAAATTTGCATCGACGTAACCTTTTACAACGAACCTTTTGTCACCTCCATAATCAAGAAACATATCCTTATTTCACTAAGGATAATTTTGACTGCTGTCCAGTGATCTACTGCTAGATCACTATTGTACTGCCTTGCTAAGCTCGGTGTAGGTATACAATAGATCTGGTACACAGCATGGCATACTTTATAGAAACTATGGCTGAGGCATAGGGAATGACTTTCATTCTATTTCTATCTTTTGCAGTGGTCGGGCTTTGAGTCTTACTCAATTTCACACCTAGTAACACATGTAAGAACTCTTTCTTTGACTATTCCATTTTGAACTACTTCAAAATCTTGTCAAGGTATGTACTCATTGAAAAAACTTATCAAGCGTCTTGATCTATCTCTATAGATCTTGATGCTCAATATGTAAGTAGCTTCACCGAGGTCTTTATTGAAAAAACTCCTTTATGCTTTCCAGAAAATTCTACATTATTTTCGATCAACAATATGTCATTCACATATATTTATCAGAAAACCGTAGTGCTCCCATTCACTTTCTTGTAAATACAGGCTTCACCATAAGTCTGTATAAAATTATATGCTTTGATCAACTCATCAAAGTATATATTCCAACTCCGACATGCTTGCACCAGTCCATAGATGCATCGCTGGAGCTTGCTCACTTTGTTAGCATCTTTAGGATTGACAAAATCTTCTGGTTGCATCATATACAACTCTTCTTTAATAAATCCATTAAGGAATGTAGTTTTGATATCCATTTACCAGATTTCATAAAATGCGGCAACTGCTAACATGATTCGGATAGACTTTTAAGCATCGATACGAGTGCGAAATTCTCACCGTGTTCAACACCTTGAACTTGTCGAAAACATTTTTGCGACAATTCTAGCTTTGTAGATAGTAACACTACTATCAGAGTTCGTCTTCCTCTTGAAGATCCATTTATTCTTAATGACTCACCGATTATCGGGCAAGTCAAACAAAGTCCATACTTTGTTCTCATACATGGATCCCATCTCATATTTCATGGCCTCAAGCCATTTCGCAGAATTTGGGCTCATCATCGCTTCCTCATAGTTCTTAGGTTCGTCATGGTCAATTAACATGACCTCCAGAACAGGATTACCGTACCACTCTGGTGCGGATCTCACTCTGGTTGACCTACGAGGTTCGATAGTAACTTGATCTGAAGTTACATGATCATCATCATTAGCTTCCTCACTAATTGCTGTAGGAGTCACAGAAACAGATTTCTGTGATGAACTACTTTCCAATAAGGGAGCAGGTACAGTTACCTCATCAAGTTCTACTTTCCTCCCACTCACTTCTTTTGAGAGAAACTCCTTCTCTAGAAAGGATCCATTCTCAGCAACAAATATCTTGTCTTCGGATCTGTGATAGAAGGTGTACCCAACAGTTACTTTTGGGTATCCTATGAAGACACACTTCTCCGACTTGGGTTTGAGCTTATCAAGATGAAACTTTTTCACATAAGCATCGCAACCCCAAACTTTAAGAAACGACAACTTAGGTTTCTTGCTAAACCACAGTTCATACGGTGTCATCACAACGGATTTAGATGGTGCCCTTTTTAATGTGGATGCAGTTGTCTCTAATGCATAACCCCAAAACGATAGTGGTAAATCGGTAGGAGAAATCGTAGATTGCACTATATCAAATAAAGTACGGTTATGATGTTCGGACACACCATTACGCTGTGGTGTTCCAGGTGGCGTGAGTTGCAAAACTATTTCGCATTGTTTCAAATGAAGACCAAACTCGTAACTCAAATATTCTCCTCCATGATCAGATCGTAGAAACTTTATTTACTTGTTACGATGATTTTCCACTTCACTTTGAAATTATATGAACTTTTCAAATGTTTCAGACTTATGTTTCATCAAGTAGATATACACATATCTGCTCAAATCATCTGTGAAGGTCAGAAAAAAATGATACCCGCCGTGAGTCTCAACACTCATTGGACCGCATACATCGGTATGTATTATTTCCAATAAGTCAGTGGCTCGCTCCATTGTTCCGGAGAACGGAGTCTTACTCATCTTGCCCATGAGGCATGGTTCGCAAGCATCAAAATGATTCATAATCAAGTGATTCCAAAAGCCCATCAGCATGGAGTTTCTTCATGCGCTTTACACCAATATGATCTAAACGACAGTGCCACAAATAAGTTGCACTATCATTATTAACTTTGCATATTTTGGCTTCAATATTATGAATATGTGTATCACTACAATCGAGATCCAACGAACCATTTTCATTGGGTGTATGACCATAGAAGGTTTTATTCATGTAAACAGAACAACAATTATTCTCTAAATTAAATGAATAACCGTAGTGCAATAAACATGATCAAATCATATTCACGCTCAACGCAAACACCAAATAACATTTATTTAGGTTTAACACTAATCCCGAAAGTATAGGAAGTGTGCGATGATGATCATATCAATCTTGGAACCACTTCCAACACAAATCGTCACTTCACCCTTAACTAGTCTATGATCATTCTGCAACTCCTGTTTCGAGTTACTACTCTTAGCAACTGAACCAGTATCAAATACCAAGGGGTTGCTATAAACACTAGTAAAGTACACATCAATAACATGTATATCAAATATATCATTTGTTCACTTTGCCATCCTACTTATCCAAAAATACTTGGGGCAGTTCCGCTTCCTGTGACCAGTCCCTTTGCAGTAGAAGCACTTAGTCTCATGCTTAGGTCCAGACTTGGGCTTGTTCACTTGAGCAGCAACTTGCTTGCCGTTCTTCTTGAAGTTCCCTTTCTTTCCCTTTGCCATTTTCTTGAAACTAGTGGTCTTCTTAATCATCAACACTTGATGCTCTTTCTTGATTTCTACCTTCATTGATTTCATCATCATGAAAAGCTCGGGAATCGTTTTCGTCATCCCTTGCATACTATAGTTCATCACGAAGTTCTACTAACTTGGTGATGGTGACTAGAGAATTCTGTCAATCACTATTTTATCTGGAAGATTAACTCCCACTTGATTCAAACGATTGTAGTACCCAGACAATCTGAGCACATGCTCACTGCTTGAGCTATTCTCCTCCATCTTTTAGCTATAGAACTTGTTGGAGACTTCATATCTCTCAACTTGGGTATTTTCTTGAAATTTTAACTTCAACTCCTAGAACATCTCATATGAGCATGGTGCACTAAACTATCAAGTAGTCATCATATTGAGCTAGCCAAACGTTCATATCGTCTGCATCTGCTCCTGCAATAGGTCTGTCACCTAGTGGTGCATCAAGGACATAATTCTTCTGTGCAGCAATGAGGATAATCCTCAGATCACGGATCCAATCCGCATCATTGCTACTAACATCTTTCAACTTAGTTTTTCTCTAGGAACATATCAAAAAAACAAAGGAGCTAAACGCGAGCTATTGATTTACAACATAGATATGCTAATACTACCAGGACTAAGTTCATGATAAATTAAAGTTCAATTAATCATATTACTTAAGAACTCCCACTTAGATAGACATCCCTCTAATCATCTAAGTGATCACGTGATCCATATCAACTAAACCATGTCCGATCATCACGTGAGATGGAGTAGTTTTCAATGGTGAACATCACTATGTTGATCATATCTACTATATGATTCACGCTCGACCTTTCGGTCTCAGTGTTTCGAGGCCATATCTGCATATGCTAGGCTTGTCAAGTTTAACCTGAGTATTCTGTGTGTGCAACTGTTTTGCACCCGTTGTATTTGAACGTAGAGCCTATCACACCCGATCATCACGTGGTGTCTCAGCACGAAGAACTTTCGCAATGGTGCATACTCAGGGAGAACACTTTTATCTTGAAATTTAGTGAGAGATCATCTTATAATGCTACCGTCAAACAAAGCAAGATAAGATGCATAAAAGATAAACATCACATGCAATCAATATAAGTGATATGATATGGCCATCATCATCTTGTGCTTGTGATCTCCATCTCCGAAGCACCGTCATGATCACCATCGTCACCAGCGTGACACCTTGATCTCCATCATAGCATCGTTGTCGTCTCGCCAACTTATGCTTCTATGACTATCACTACCGCTTAGTGATAAAGTAAAGCATTACAGGGCAATTGCATTGCATACAATAAAGCGACAACCATATGGCTCCTGCCAGTTGCCGATAACTCGGTTACAAAACATGATCATCTCATACAATAAAATATAGCATCATGTCTTGACCATATCACATCACAACATGCCCTGCAAAAACAAGTTAGACGTCCTCTACTTTGTTGTTGCAAGTTTTACGTGGATGCTACGGGCTGACCAAGAACCGTTCTTACCTACGCATCAAAACCACAACGATAGTTCGTGAAGTTAGTGATGTTTTAACCTTCTCAAGGACCGGGCGTAGCCACACTCGGTTCAACTAAAGTTGGGGAAACTGACACCCGCCAGCCACCTATGTGCAAAGCACGTCGGTAGAACTAGTCTCGCGTAAGCGTACGCGTAATGTCGGTCCGGGCCTGCCGCTTCATCCAACAATACCGCCGAACCAAAGTGTGACATGCTGGTAAGCATTATGACTTGTATCACCCACAACTCACTTGTGTTCTACTCGTGCATATAACATCTACGCATAAAACCTGGCTCTGATACCACTGTTGGGGAACGTAGTAATTTCAAAAAAATTCCTACGTACACGCAGGATCATGGTGATGTATAGAAACGAGAGGCGAGAGTGTTTTCTAAGTACCCTCGTAGACCGTAAGCGGAAGCGTTTATCAACGCGGTTGATGTAGTCGTACACCTTCACGATCCGTCCCGATCAAGTACCGAACGTACGGCACCTTCGCGTTCAGCACACGGTCAGCTCGATGACGTCCTCGCCTTCTCCATCCAGCAAGAGGGGCGAAGTAGTAGATGAGTTCCGGTAGCACGACGGCGTGGTGACAGTGTTGGCTGCTACCTCTTGAGCACTGCATTGGTTTTCCCCGAAGAGGAAGGGATGATGCAGCAAAGTAGCATAAGTATTTCCTTCAGTTTTTGAGAACCAAGGTATCAATCCAGTAGGAGGCTACACGCGAGTCCCTCGCACCTGCACAAAACAAATAAATCCTCGCAACCAACGCGATAAGGGGTTGTCAATCCCTACACGGCCACTTACGAGAGTGAGATCTGATAGATATGATAAGATAATATTTTTGGTATTTTTGTGATAAAGATGCAAAGTAAAATAAAAGCAAAGTAAAAAAGCAAAGGAAATAACTAAGTATTGGGAGATTAGTATGATGAAGACAGACCCGGGGGCCATAGATTTCACTAGTGGCTTCTCTCGAGAGCATAAGTATTCTACGGTGGGTGAACAAATTACTATTGAGCAATTGACAAAATTGAGCATAGTTATGAGAATATCTAGGTATGATCATGTATATAGGCATCACATCCAAGACAAGTAGACCAACTCCTGCCTACATCTACTACTATTACTCCACTCATCGACCGCTATCTAGCATGCATCTAGAGTATTAAGTTAATGAAAACAGAGTAACGCCTTAAGAAAGATGACATGATGTAGAGGGATAAACTCATGCAATATGATGAAAACCCCATCTTGTTATCCTCGATGGAAACAATACAATACGTGCCTTGCTGCCCCTACTGTCACTGGGAAAGGACACCGCAAGATTGAACCCAAAGCTAAGAACTTGTCCCGTTGCAAGAAAGATCAATCTAGTAGGCCAAACCAAACTGATAATCCGAAGAGACTTGCAAAGTTAACCAATCATACATAAAAGAATTCAGAGAAGATTCAAATATTGTTCATAGATAGACTTGATCATAAACCCACAATTCATCGGTCTCAACAAACACACCGCGAAAAGAAGATTACATCAAATAGATCTCCACAAGAGAGGGGGAGAACATTGTATTGAGATCCAAAAAGAGAGAAGAAGCCATCAAGCTACTAAGTATGGACCCGTAGGTCTGAGGTGAACTACTCACACTTCATCGGAGGGGCTATGGTGTTGATGTAGAAGCCCTCCATGATGGATGCCCCCTCCGGCGGAGCTCCGGAAAGGCCCCAAGATGGGATCTCGTGGATACATAAAGTTGCGCCGGTGGAATTAGGGTTTTGGCTCCGTCTCTGGTCGTTTGGGGGTACGTAGGTATATATAGGAGAAAGGAGTATGTCGGTGGAGCAACAGGGGGCCCACGAGGGTGGAGGGCGCGCCTGGGGGGGGGGAGGTAGGCGCGCCTCCTACCTCATGGCCTCCTCTTTTGTGTCTTGACGTAGGGTCCAAGTCTCCTGGGTCTTGTTCATTGATAAAATCACGTTCTCGAAGGTTTCATTCCATTTGGACTCCGTTTGATATTCCTTTTCTTCGAAACCCTAAAACAGGCAAAAAAACAGCAATTCTCGGCTGGGCCTCCGGTTAATAGGTTAGTCCCAAAATAATATAAAAGTGGGTAATAAAGCCCAATAATGTCCAAAACAGTAGGTAATATAGCATGGAGCAATCAAAATTTATAGATATGTTGGAGACGTATCAAGCATCCCCAAGCTTAATTCCTGCTCGTCCTCGAGTAGGTAAATGATAAAAACAAATTTTTGATGCGGAGTGCTACTTGGCATAATTTTAATGTAATTCTTCTTAATTGTGGTATGAATATTTAGATCCGAAAGATTCAAGACAAAAGTTCATATTAACATAAAAATAATAATACTTCAAGCATACTGACAAAGCAATTATGTCTTCCCAAAATAACATGGCCAAAGAAAGTTCATCCCTACAAAATCATATAGTTTAGTCATGCTCCATTTTCGTCACACAAGAATGCTCTCATCATGCACAACCCTGATGACAAGCCAAGCAATTGTTTCATACTTTAGTAATCTCAAACCTATAAACCTTCACGCAATATATGAGCGCGAGCCATGGATATAACACTATGGGTGGAATAGAATATAATGAGGGGGGTTATGTGGAGAAGACAAAAAGGAGAAAGTCTCACATCAACGAGGCTTAGCAATGGGCTATGGAGATGCCCACCGATTGATGTTAATGCAAGGAGTAGGGATTGCCATGCAACGGATGCACTAGAGCTATAAATGTATGAAAGCTCAACAAAAGAAACTAAGTGGGCGTGCATCCAACTTGCTTGCTCACGAAGACCTAGGGCACTTGAGGAGACCCATTGTTGGAATATACAAGCCAAGTTCTATAATGAAAATTCCCACTAGTATATGAAAGTGACAAAATAAGAGATTCTCTATCATGAAGATTACAGTGCTACTTTGAAGCACAAGAGTGGCAAAGGATAGTAACATTGTCCCTTCTCTCTTTTTCTCTGATTTTTTTATTTGTCCTTTCTCTTATATATATATGGCCTTTCTCTCTTTTTTTTATAATTCCTCACTTGCGACAATGCTCTAGAAAATGATGATCATCACACTTCTATTTATTTACAACTCAATGATTACAACTCGATACTAGAACAAAAGATGACTCTATATGAATGCCTCCGGCGTTGTACCGGGATATGCAATGGACCAAGATTGACATGTATGAAAGAATTATGAACGGTGGCTTTGCCACAAATACTATGTCAACTACATGATCATGCTAAGCAATATGACAATAATGAATGTGTTATGATAAACAGAATGGTGGAAAGTTGCATGGCAATATATCTCGGAATGGCTATGGAAATGCCATAATAGGTAGGTATGGTGGCTGTTTTGAGGAAGATATAAGGAGGTTTATGTGTGAAAGAGCGTATCATATCACGGGGTTTGGATGCACCGGCGAAGTTTGCGCCAACTCTCAATGTGAGAAAGGGCAATGCACGATACCGAAGAGGCTAGCAAGGATGGAAGGGTGAGAGTGCGTATAATCCATGGACTCAACATTAGTCATAAAGAACTCACATACTTATTGCAAAAATCTACAAGTCATCAAAAACCTCGGCACTACGCACATGCTCCTAGGGGGATAGATTGGTAGGAAAAGACCATCGCTCGTCCCCGACCGCCACTCATAAGGAGGACAATCAAATAACACCTCATGTTTCAAATTTGTTACATAACGTTTACCATACGTCAATGCTACGGGACTTGCAAACTTCAACACAAGCATGTCTCAATTTCACAACTACTCAACTAGCACAACTTTGATATTATTACCTCCATATCTCAAAACAATCATCAAGCATCAAACTTCTCTTAGTATTCAAAACACTCATAAGAAAATTTTACTAATCTTGAATACCTAGCATATTAGGATTTTAAGCAAATTACCATGCTATTTACGACTCTCAAAATAATCTAAGTGAAGCATGAGAGATCAATAGTTTCTATAAAACAAATCCACCACCATGCTCTAAAAGATATAAGTGAAGTACTAGAGCAAAACTATATAACTCAGAAGATATAAGCGAAGCACATAAAGTATTCTAACAGATTCCAAATCATGTATGGCTCTCTCAAAAGGTGTGTACAGCAATGATGATTGTGGTAAACTAAAAAGTAAAGACTCAAATCATACAAGACACTCCAAGCAAAACACATATCATGCGGTGAATAAAAATATAGCTCCAAGTAAAGTTACCGATAGAAGTAGACGAAAGAGGGGATGCCTTCCGGGGCATCCCCAAGCTTTGGCTTTTAGGTGTCCTTAGATTATCTTGGGGGTGCCATGGGCATCCCCAAGCTTAGGCTCTTGCCACTCCTTGTTCCATAATCCATCAAATCTTTACCCAAAACTTGAAAACTTCACGACACAAAACTCAAAGTAGAAAATCTCGTGAGCTCCGTTAGCGAAAGAAAACAAAAGACCACTTCAAGGTACTGTAATGAACTCATTATTTATTTATATTGGTGTTAAACCTACTGTATTCCAACTTCTCTATGGTTTATAAACTATTTTACTAGCCATAGATTCATCAAAATAAGCAAACAACACACGAAAAACAGAATCTGTCAAAAACAGAACAGTATGTAGTAATCTGTAGCTAGCGCAAGATCTGGAACCCCAAAAATTCTAAAATAAACTTCTGGACGTGAGGAATTTATCTATTAATCATCTTCAAAAAGAATTAACTAAATTTCATTTTCCAAATAAAAATGGCAGCAGTTCTCGTGAGCGCTAAAGTATCTGTTTTTTACAGCAAGTGTAACAAGACTTTCCCCAAGTCTTCCCAACGGTTCTACTTGGCACAAACACTAATTAAACACAAAAAGACACAACATAAACAGAGGCTAGATAAATTATTTATTACTAAATAGGAGCAAAAGGCAAGGAATAAAAATAAAATTGGGTTGCCTCCCAACAAGCGCTGTCATTTAACGCCCCTAGCTAGGCATAACAAGCAAGGATAGATCTAGGTATTGCCATATTTGGTAGGAAATCCATAAGTGGCTCTCATAATAGATTCATAAGGTAATTTAATTTTCTTTCTAGGAAAGTGTTCCATGCCTTTCCTTAATGGAAATTGGAATCTAATATTTCCTTCCTTCATATCAATAGTTGCACCAATCGTTCTAAGGAAAGGTCTACCAAGAATATTAATAGGACATGAAGGATTGCAATCTATGTCAAGAACAATAAAATCTATGGGCACATAATTCCTATTTGCAACAATAAGAACATCATTAATTCTTCCCATAGGTTTCTTAATAGTGGAATCCGCAAGGTGCAAGTTTAGAGAGCAATCATCAAAATCATGGAAACCTAACAAATCACACAAAGTTTTTGGAATCGTGGAAACACTAGCACCCAAATCACATAAAGCATAGCATTCATGATATTTAATTTTAATTTTAATAGTTGGTTCCCCCTCATCATAGAGTTTTCTAGGGATAAAAACTTCCAATTCAAGTTTTTCTTCATAAGATTGCATCAAGGCATCAATGATATGTTTAGTAAACGCTTTATTTTGACTATAAGTGTGAGGAGAATTTAGCACGGATTGCAACAAGGAAATACAATCAATCAAAGAGCAATTTTCATAGTTAAATTCCTTGAAATCCATAATAGTGGGTTTAGCAACATCTAGGGTTTTAATTTCTTCAATCCAACTTTTATCAATTTTAGCATCAAGATCAAAAAATTCTGAATTCTTGGAACGCCTTCTAGGTAAAGGTGGATCATATTCAGTCCCATCATTATCAAGATTTATATTGCAAAACAAATATTTAA
This sequence comes from Triticum aestivum, assembly GCF_018294505.1. Lineage (NCBI taxonomy): Eukaryota > Viridiplantae > Streptophyta > Magnoliopsida > Poales > Poaceae > Triticum > Triticum aestivum. The sequence goes on along the minus strand of NC_057797.1, from coordinate 666,194,668 downwards.
TAGGGGACACATCAATAACTTTTAGATCTTCATCTTTATTTTCGTAGGAACTAGAAGAACACGCTCTTATAAAGGCATCTTTCTTAGCACGCATCCTAGCGGTTCTTTCTTTGCACTCATCAATGGAAATTCTCATGGCTTTGAGAGACTCATTGATATCATGCTTATATGGAATAGATCTAAGTTTCAAAGAATCAACATCAAGAGAAATCCTATCAACGTTCCTAGCCAACTCATCAATCTTAAGCAATTTTTCTTCAATCATAGCATTGGAACTCTTTTGCGAAGTAATAAATTCTTTAATATTAGATTCAAAATCAGAGGACATCTTATTATAATTTTCATAAGAATTGTTGTATGAATTACCATAATTATTAGAGGGATTACTAGGATAAGGCCTAGGATTGAAATTTCCTCTATATGCGTTGTTACCAAAATTGTTCCTACCAACAAAATTCACATCCATAGATTCATTATTATTCTCAATCAAAGTAGACAAGGGCATATCATTAGGATCAGAAGAAACACTCGTACTAGCAAATAATTTCATAAGTTCATCCATCTTTCCACTCAAAACATTAATTTCTTCTATCGCATGCACCTTTTTATTAGTAGATCTTTCAGTATGCCATTGAGAATAATTAACCATAATATTATCTAGGAGTTTAGTAGCTTCTCCTAAAGTGATTTCCATAAAAGTGCCTCCCGCGGCCGAATCTAAAAGATTTCTAGAAGCAAAATTCAATCCGGCATAAATTTTTTGTATAACCATCCACAAATTTAAACCATGAGTAGGGCAATCATTAGTTTCATTCTCTCCCAAGCTTGTGAAACATGTTCATGATCAAGTTGCTTAAAATTCATAATATCGTTTCTAAGAGAGATGATCTTAGCGGGAGGAAAATACTTAGAGATAAAAGCATCTTTGCACTTGTTCCATGAATCAATACTATTTTTAGGCAAAGACGAAAACCAAGGTGTAGCACGATCTCTAAGAGAAAAAGGAAATAGCTTCAATTTAACAATATCATTATCCACATCTTTTTTCTTTTGCATATCACACAAATCAACGAAGCTATTTAGATGGGTAGAGACATCTTCACTAGGAAGGCCGGAAAACGGATCTTTCATGACAAGATTCAGCAAAGCAGTATTAATTTCACAAGATTCAGCATCGGTAAGAGGAGCAATCAGAGTGCTAATAAAATCATTATTGTTGGTATTTATGAAGTCACACAATTTAGTGTTATCTTGAGCCATCGTGACAAGCAAGCAAACTAACACACAAGCAAACAAAAAGCAAGCGGGCAAAAGAGGCAAACGGCAAAGAGAAGGAGGATAGAGAGAGGGGGCGAATAAAATGGCAAGGGTGAAGTGCGGGAGAGGAAAACGAGAGGCAAATGGCAAATAATGTAATGCGGGAGATAAGGGTATGTGATGGGTACTTGGTATATTAACTTTTGCGTAGGCCTCCCCAGCAACGGCGCCAGAAATGGCTCGTTGTCGGGAGTCAAATCTTGAATTGTGTGAACCTCCCCGGCAACGGCGCCAGAAATCCTTCTTGCTACCTCTTGAGCACTGCGGTTGGTTTTCCCCAAAGAGGAAGGGATGATGCAGCAAAGTAGCATAAGTATTTCCCTTAGTTTTTGAGAACCAAGGTATCAATCCAGTAGGAGGCTACGCGCGAGTCCCTCGCACCTGCACAAAACAAATAAATCCTCGCAACCAACGCGATAAGGGGCACTACAAAAAAGACACATCCCTGACATTTTGGGCCGAACGAATTTTTTTTGTCATACATATGACATTTCTATGACGATAATTGTGACAAAACCCGGTATCATCATAGATGTGGTGGGCTCCTACTTCTATGACAAAAAATCATGATAGAAAATGGGCTTTTTGTCCTGGGCGGGCCGGAGACGCAGCTGCATGACATTCTTTCGGCTGTCCATGACAGAAAAAACCATGGTAGAAGCGAGGGGGAGGAAAATTTCGGGGAGTTCCCAGTTACGGTGGGAGGTCGAGGGCCGAGCGATGCGCGTTTCTCTCGTACACATACGCGCGTGTGTGCGAGGCGTTGGCTCTAACTAAACCCGAGCGAGGCGTTGGGCTCTAACTGAACCCGAGCGATTGCACTGCAGGCTACGCGTTACTGAACCCGAGCGATCGATCGATGGATGTTAACTGAACCCGATCGAGCGATTCCTTCGCTACTGCTGCTAACTGAAGCCGATCGATGCTGCCTCTGAGATGAACAGTGAGTGTTGTGGGGTAGGGGGGTGGGGGTTGGACGAACAGTGAGCGGTGGCGTTGCCTCTGGATGAACAGGACCCCGTGGTATGGTGGAGGGCTGGATGAACAGTAGATGGTGGAGGGGTGCCCGTGGAGGGGTGGTTGAACATGACCCCGTGGTGTGGAGGGCTGGATGAACAGTAGACGGTGGAGGGTGGTTGAACAGTAGCCAGTGGAGTAGTGCGCAGTGGAGGATGGATGAACAGGAGCCCATGGAGGCTGGAGGAGGTCGACGGTGGAGATGAACAGTATCCCGTGGAGTCCCGTTTTGCGGTACGCCACACCCCTCCCGATGAACAAGACCCCCAGTTCGACCGTAGGAGGTCCGTTTCGTCCGTTTTGCGGTATGCCACACCCCTCCCGATCAACAGGACCCCCGTTTCGACCGTAGGAGGTCCATTTTCTCCGTTTTGCGGTACGCCACACCCCTCCCGATCAACAGGACCCCCGTTTCGACCGTAGGAGGTCCGTTTCCTCCGTTTTGCGGTACGCCAGACCCCTCCCGATGAACAGAATCCCGTTTCGAACGTGGCCGATCGAACGCAAGGCTGTTTCCTCCGTTTTGCGGTACGCCAGATCTCGTTTCCATCGCCTGCTCCGTCCAAGCCCTCCCGATGAACACGACCACGCATTCCATTCCGACCCAGCCGGTTGGCTCCCACGCGTTCCGTTGCCTCCCGATGAACACGACGCATTCCGTTGCCTCCCCGTGAACACGATGCATTCTGTTGCCTCCCCATGAACACGACGACGACGCTGTTTCTCCGTTCCGACCCAGCCATGTACACGAGCCCTGGCCGTACGTATGCGCGAGTAGGCGTTCGAGACCCTGCCCGTATGTACACATACGTGGCCGTATTTTCTTTCTTGCACCCTGGCCGCTGTACGTACGTGTACATGCTACGTGCACGCCTCTACTACGACATGTGCGCGCCTCTATATCGACTAGTATGTACGTACACGTTCGCGACTAGAATGACAACACTACGTACGGTTCGACCAGGTGGGTCCCGACTGTCAGGCACTTCCTTGCCTGCAAAGATGTAGCTGGTGGGTCCCAGCAGTCAGGGGGCGAATCATTTTTTTGCTCGGACGCACTTCCTTGCGTGCGAAGGTGTAGCTGCTGGGTCCCAGCAGTCAGGGGGCAAATCGTTTTTTTGTCCGGACGCACTTCCTTGCGTGCGAAGGTGTAGCTGGTGGGTCCCAGCAGTCGAGGGGCGAATCGTTTTTTTCGGACGCACTTCCTTGCGTGCGAAGATGTAGCTGGTGGGTCCCAGCAGTCAGGGGGCGAATCGTTTTTTTCGGACACACTTCCTTGCGTGCGAAGATGTAGCTCGTGGGTCCCAACAGTCAGGGGCGAATCATTTTTTGTGAAATATGGTGGCCCGTCCGGTGGGTCCCTGCTGTCAGGTGGAGGAATAATTATTTTGCGCGTAATCAGGAGGCACTTCCTTGCCGCTGCCGTGGACCCAGCTGTCAGCCTCTCCACGTAAAGTCCACGTCCGATGGAAGTCGTTCCTTGACCATGTTGACCACGCCGCGCCAAGAGCACCAGGGCGGTGGATGACGATGAGGCCTAGGAAGGAGATGACGCGGAGCCGGGGAAGACGCGGCAGTGGATGCACACAAGGAGAGGAGTACGAGGGTTCACTGGTTCGGCTGCGCTGCCGTCGCCACAGAATAACAAGGGGTGTGGGTGAGTGGAGGGATGGCCTGGCCAGTGGTGGGAGTAGTAGGGGGCGGTGAGGCCTCCGCGGGAGGACAACCGGCCACGGGAGGCAGGAGCAGGCAGCACGACCGGCGCTGCTTTGGGCGGCTGGAGCAAAAAGACGAGAGGTTGAAGAAGCACGACGGTTGTTATATGGACATCGTACGGTCACTGCAGCTAGAATCGTTTATATTGACTAAGTTGACAAAGCCCTTGGTACGTCAACTTAGTAGGCCCAAAGGTCAGCTTCCGAAACAGTGCGCCCCAGATGTCAGGGGGAGGAATCATTTTTTGGGCGGGTGAAGCTAGAATATCCGAGATTGAAGAAGAAGCACGACATCTGTTGGATGGACATCCAACGGCCACTGCTAATAGAACTGTGTGTTGACTATAAGTTGACAAAGCCTTGCATACGCGTCAACTCTGTTTTTTTAGGGGACGCGTCAACTTAGTAAGGCCAGAAGTGTGTGGCAGAGAACTTATAGCCCATTTGAGATTTGTAGGAATGTGTAGCCCATTTTTGAATTCTAATGGAATTAACTACAACCCATTTACAGTTTGTTAAAAGTACAACCCATTTCAACCAACCGTTCAAAACAGAATTCAATAAAATTTCCCACATTTTGATGGGATCCAAATATTTTTATCCCGAAATTTCTAGTCAGATTAAATACAATTTCAATACAAATTTATATTACTTAAAAATCCAATGAAACATTACGCTCGCAACAATTAATGAAATTAAAAATTTCAATATCCAAAAATAATATTTTATAAAGTAATCACGTGTTTGGTGCATTTTTTTATAGTTACTGCCCAGTTTTTATAATTACATCCCATTTATTATTTTTAAAGCCCATTTTCTTGTTAAGCCTAATGCATCCCTCCTAGGAAATATTTGCAGCCCAGCGGGGCGGAGAATAACAACTTGACCTTGCCTGGGTATTCCTAAAAAAAGTATAGCTGGGCTAGCCATTTTCAGCTTGAAAAAATTAATATCTGGGCTGGATATCTGACCTGGGCTAGACGGGCCACAGCCTGCCCAGTTAATACCTGCAATGATGTTTTCGTTGTTGTTCAGGGGAGAAAAATTAATATCTGGGCTAAACATCGAAAAACTCTGCAGCGCTCACACCTCAAAAACACAAATACTGCTCGAGCTGCTTGGTTCCAGCAGCCGGCCGCTTCTTGTGCAATTCTCTCGTTTATTGACTATTCCCTCAATTCAAAAATCTAACCAACCAAGGTAGATGATGAGTGGTGGAATATTTTTTGTAATTTGCAAAAGCACCCAATTAATGCTCTTGTTTTCCTCAAAAAATTATGTTTACGAATGCATTAATTGCAATGCATGCAGGCATAAAGTGCATGCATTGGTCAGTTTTCTCTTAATACTTGCATGCAATGATTTAATGCACCTTAAAGTCTGAACATGTGATAGGAACAACCAAATTGAGCCTTATAAAATGGAAAAACTAAAATTTTGAGATAAGCCCTATAAACCGGAAAGGAGGGAGTACTACATAGGTTGACAATGGTGTGGGACCGTGATGTCAGGAAACCAGGAGGAAGCAAAATAAAATATAGTTATATATATATATAATAATAAGGAGTGTCGGTGTTCTGGGAGCGGCGGTCCCCAGACTTGCCTGCTTGCGGCCTGCGGTGTGGCTCAAAGGGGGGCCCAGCACGACCCATCTTCACCAACACAAACTCAAGACCCTCGCGAGGGGCCAAGCCTCGCGGGGCGGACGACACAGAGCTTCCTCAGGCACGGCCTTGTCAGGCTGGCTCACGAGGAGGCGGAGAGATCAAGGCGGGGTACCTCGCGAGGTGCCCGTGACGCAAGCCATGACAACTCAGGGCGCCAGGCGGGTGCCAGCCTGCGCAGCGTCCTCCTTTCCTCTTTGGTGCAAAGGGGGCAAGCGCAGCCGCGGAGTACCGAGGCGTCAGGCAAAGGTTGCCATTTCGGTGCAACGAGATCAAGACCAGGAGGACTACGAGACGGAGGTCACCGTGGAGCCCAAGACGGCGTCATCACCTGAGCTTTGCGCGGGCGAAGACTACTTTTGTCAGGATAGCTGATACTTGCTGTCCCCTTTCAAATTAGCCCGCCATTGTTGGCTCCCTTCCCGCTCAATATTTGGGAAGAGGACCAGGGCCTCTATAAATAGGACCAGCCACCCACATAGCAAGGGGGTTCGGTCGGTTGGCGAGATAGAGAAAGAGAGAGAGAGAGAGAGAGAGAGAGAGAGAGAAAGGTGACTGAACTCCTCCCATCAGTTCATCGCCCCAGCCAATAACAGACCCTCGCGAGGCTGTTCTTCCTTGTATTGTCCGTCATCATCAGCCCAAGAGGCAATCCACACACCACACACTGGAGTAGGGTATTACACCACAACGGTGGCCCGAACTAGTATAAACCCTGTGTCCCTTGCGTTGTTCTTTTCATAGCTTTGATCCTAGCGTGGCGGAGGGGTGCAGGAAGGTAGGAGGCGAAATCTCCGCAAGCACCCCAGTGTTCGAACCTCAAGGGTCTGCCGGAACTCGAAATCCGACATTTGGCACGCCAGGTAGGGGTGCGTCGGAATTCGTCTTCCACCGCTCCTCTCTCCTCTGACCATCACGCTCATGTATGACGCACGTCGGGCCCGCGCGGAGCGTCGGGCCGCCCTCGCTTCCCGTGTCGCCAAGAAAGCCCCTGTCGGCAGGCATCCTCGCCGTTCCCCATCACCTGCCGTCAATGCCGCCACCGGCCCGGCGGTGGACGAGCAGCAAGCATCGTCTCAGCACCCATCCGTGCGCCAAGACGGCCGCACCGCGACTCCCTCACTCGCCCCGGCTGGATCTTCGTCCCGCGCGCTTCGCGCGCCCATGGAGGCTCGGGCTGCACTCATCGCGGCAAATGAGCTCCCGCGCTACCGCCCCGTCGACGACGTCTACGAAGAATGGCTCGGCCGCATCGCCGAGCATGTCCGCGCTGCAGGGGGTTCTTCCGCGCCGTCCGTTCCACTGCATCACACTCCGCCCCACACGGGCAAAGAAGCTCCGGCGGCGCCCCGGCCGCCTCCTCCCCATGAAGACGCTATGGCTCCAAGGCACGTGGCCCCTGGGCGGAACCCGCTTCGTCAGGTGCCAGCGCGGCAAGAGCAGAGCTGCCAAGAAGTCCCTCGCCCACCAGAAGCTGCCCGGGCGCTCCCTGCTCCAGCACGTCGTGACCAACCTCCTGCTCCGGCGCGTGGGGACATGCAGGACCAGGCTCTCCATCACCCAAGGCCTCCTGTGGCCACAGCAGGCTGCCGCGCCTACACCATCGAACTGTGCAGCGTCGCGTGGCCGGGCAAGTTCAAGTCGGACCTGCCTCCTTGCTATGACGGCACGGCCGACCCTGCGGAGTTCCTCCAGCTCTACAAGCTGGGCATCGAAGCTGCCAACGGAGACGAGAAGGTCATGGCGAACTGGTTTCCCATGGCGCTCAAGGACGGGGCCCGCACCTAGCTCCTGAACCTGGCTCCAGGCACAATCTCCTCCTGGGAAGAGATGCACGCCCGCTTCATCGCCAACTTCCAAGGTACTCGCGACCGGCCACCCGCCATGAGCGACATGCGTCGCATCAAGCAACAACCCGGGGAGACCCTGCAGAAGTACATCCAGCGCTTCAACAACGCACGCCTCAAGATTCCCAAGGTGACTGAAGAGACCATCATCTCAGCCTTCTCCGACGGTGTGCGCGACGTCAAGATGAAGGAGGAGCTGGCGATGCATGAAGACCTGTGCACTTCTTTGGAGCTGTTCAACTTGGCGAACAAGTGCGCCAGGGCTGAGGAAGGGCGTCTCTCCCTCCCTGAGCTGCCTGCCGCAGACCCAGAAGAGAAGAAGCTCAAGGCCAAGGAAGTGAAGCGCAAGGGGGCTGCCGTGCTCGCGGCTGAACCAGACACCAAGCGGGGCAGAGATCAGCTCGAACCCCCCAAGGGCAGCCGGTACTGCATGTACCACGACCTCCACACCCACAACACCAGCGAATACTAAGAACTCCGAGCCGTGCGTGAAGGAAGGATCGGCCGTCGCCCTGACCGCGGTGATCGGGGCTACGACCGAGGAGGAGGAACGAACACAGGGCGCTGGGAAGACCGTGGCCCGCGCCAGGGGTGGCGCGACCAACCTCGCGAGGATCGCTGGCAAGACCCACCTCGCGAGGGAGGCTGGAGGGATCAGCCTCGCGAGGATCGCCCGCAAGGCAACGCAGGCCTCCCACCGCTACCGCCGCAGCGAAGTAGAAACGAGGACCGCCACCAGGACGAAGAGGCTGGGGGCTTCCAGGAGCCGCGCGCGATCGCCTGCATCCTGGGCGGAGCTTAGGCCCCAGCCTCTCAGCGCATCTTCAAGCAGTTCGCCCGCGAAGTGAATGCAACCCTCCCCATGCTCGAAACCACGCGCCCTCTCAGGTGGTCGGCGTGTGCCATCACATTCAGCTCAGAGATCAACTCAAGTGTGCGGCTACAGCCGGAGTCCTCCCGATGCTTTGTTCCCCAATCATCAGCAATGTGGTGGTCACCAAGACCCTCATCGATGGCGGGGCAGGGCTCAACGTCATGTCCGTGGAGACGTTCAACAACCTCCAAGTGCCCTACAGCCAGCTTCAGCCAACCAAGCCCTTCTCCGGTATCACCGACGGCTCCATGGTCCCGATCGGGCAGGTCCGCCTCCCCGTCACCTTGGGGGCACGCGACAACTACCGCACCAAGCTCATCGACTTCGACGTCGCTCACATCCGCCTGCTGTACAACGCCATCCTCAGGTACCCGACGCTGGCCAAGTTCATGGCCGTGACTCACCACGGCTACAACGTCCTCAAGATGCCAGGAAGCGGCGGAGTCATCACGGTGCCCTGTGAAGAGAAGGACGCAGTGTGTTCCCTGGAGCGAGCCTTTCAGGCCGCATCACTGGAGGACCCAGATCGCGGAAGCAGGAGGCTTCCCGAGGCCGCCCCCAAGAAGAAGAAGACATCGTCCGGCCTGGCCCCTCAGGAGGTAGGCCCCTCTGGGCCCGTGCCTTCCCAGGGGGAACCTCCTTCCATCGCATAGGAAAGCGCGCCCGGCGCCTTCCTCAGGCAGGGCTCGGGGGCTCTCCCCTGGAGGGCCACCGACCTAGCAAGGGACACGAGGGAGGCGTTGGGGCACCACATGGAGGCGTGTTTCGAAGCACGTTTCCCTCAAGAAGGAGCAAGGCAAGGAGATCCAGACCCACAGGAGTTCGTCAGCAAGGCCATTCAGGAGCTACAGGAGTCCAGAGTCATGAGAGGCGCCCGCCGCCTACCAGCAGTGGCTCCCCATCCAGGCGAGGATGGCGGGCTGCGCGTCTGCGTCGACGTACCAGGGCTCAACCAAGTCGCCTCCCTGGAGCGCCTCTGGCCCTCGCGAGTGGGGCGCTGCGGAGGTCCACCCCACAGCTATGTTCGCATGCCTTACGGCTTGCCGAGCGCGGTTGACGCGTACCAGCGCCTCATGAGGGGCATCACGGAGGCACAAGAGGCCAGGTGCTCCGCAGCCCTGGTGGAGATGAAGATGGCCCGCGAGGAACCGCCAGCGGCTCCGGAGCCTCACGAGGCCCCTGGGCCTAGGGGCTCATGAGGATCGGCTTCCGCAGCCCACCGAGCCGGCTACACCAACACCCCTTCGTCTTCAGTGTCATCAGGTGACATCTTTCAAGTCTCACTTCCAGCTGGGAGTGCCCCCAGGGCTGCATTATTCCCAGGCCGTGTGGGTCCGTCCCTGCGGCGTGTATCCCTTTTCTTTCCATGTTGTTGGCTTACCTTGTTGGGGGCGCCCCTCGGGCTGCATGATCCCCAAGTCGCTCGGGCCTGACCCAGTGATCTCCGCATCTACTTGAACGAATCCACTCTTTCGCGGCTAATGTGCTTTACCTAGTTGCCTGCTCAGCTAATGCCAACTAACGGAGCTGCTCCCAAACGGCACGACGGTTGCGCATGGGTCCGTCCCTGCAACACCGATGAACCTGGATGGCTGAGCTCTGGCCGCGGTAGCCCCGCATAGCGTCACCTCGTCAAGCCTTCAGTGCCTCACTACCCTTCGGAAGCAACCAACGGCTGACCGTCAATTGTTATGGCAACCCCTTGCTTTTTCTATGATGGACCTGTAGGGCCTCCTGAAGGAGCCGTGTCAGGAGAGGCTCTTGCTGTGTCTCCTTCGCTCTCATCCGCGCGAACCGCTTGCACGTTAAAGGGGGGGGGGTACCTGAGCATCGCGACTCAGGGCTCTTACTGGCTCTCCAGCACTCACCCTCTGGCCTTGACCACGGCATCGCGACCTGGCATACCAGCGACGGCTGAGACTCGCTCGAGGGCCGGGACCCGAGGACATAGAGCAGAAAGGGGAGCAAAGGAGAGAGGGGAGAGACACACGAGGACCTCGCCGAGCAACCTCGCGCCTGCCGATGCACGGACCCGGCCACACACCAGAGAGCGGCCCCTGATCCTCGAGATAAGTTATCGCCCGGGAGCGCCAGCTACCGTGGCACCATCCCTGCACCTAATGCTACCCCATGTTAGCGACGTCGCTCCCCTTTCTCACCGAACGATGGCTGCTTGGGCACCAAAGGGGACCTCCTGAGCATCGCAACTCAGGGGCTCTTACCGGACTCCGGGTCGCTCACCTCCTGGCCTTGACCACGGCATCGCGACCTGGCATACCAGCGACGGCTGAAGCCGCCTTGGGACCTGTCGGCGCAGAGCACCAAGCCCTCGTGAGGTTCAAAAGGGAGGACCGAGCTAAGACGGGATGAGCAACTCTCGCAAATCTACGGCAAGGGTTATATTAACAAAACAGGATCACATGCACCTTACAAGCCCCCACGGGGCGCGTTTTTGGTTCCTCGCAGGGAACAGATCCTAAAGAGACGCAAACTATGCGCATCACTACAAAATACGCCATCATCAATAGTGGGCCGTCAAGCACCGACGCCAACCCCATCTAGATCAGAGTCGGCGGCGGCCTGACGAGCTCGCCTTGCTCCGGGAGCGGCGCCGGCTCGGGGGCTCGTAGCTATCGTCGCTCGTCTCCGGGGTCGCGAAGGGCTCGCCGGAGTCGCTGGAGCCTCCGACGTCTCCACTACCTGAGGAGCCGCCAAGGGAGCGGTTGGCGAGCCCGGTCCTCGTCACAGCAGGGCCCTGGCCGCCTTCACCGGGGCAGCACTCCACCCGGCGCCTGTCCGCGTCGATGAAAGTGCAACTATCCCTAGGTGGTTTTGGTAATTCATAACAACATATAGCTCATTGAGCTAATGCTATTCCAAGATGACTATTTCAGGAAAGCTCAATGATTGGCATGGCATGGATGTGAAAGTGGAACCCTCAAAATGCTAAGGACAAAAGTTTGGCTCAAGCTCAAAAGCTCAAGACTCTTCATTTTATATTTTAGTGATCCAAGATCACATTGAGTCTTTAAGAAAAGCCAATACTATCAAGGAGGGATGAGGTGTTTCTTAATGAGCCTCTTGCTTCATGTGCTTAGTGATATGCTCCAAAACCCTCAACTACTTTCCCATATCCACATATGACCTAAACCCTAAGCCAAACTCGGTCCTACCGATTCTTTCTATCCGGCGCCACCGAGTTTCACTTGTCATAAGCCACTGCCAAACCCTAGCAATTCGGTTCTACCGATAGGGATCTCGGTCTCGGATTGCAAACTCTCTGTTTCCCTTTCATAACTTTTCGGTCTCACCGAAAGAGCGGATCGGTCCCATCGAGATTGCAATGTAAATTCAGTGTTTCCTTTTTGTAACTTTTCGGTCTCACCGAAAGAGCAAATCGGTCCCACCGAGTTTGCCTGACCAACTCTCTGGTTAGCTAATTACCAAAATCGGTCTCACCAAGTTTGTGTAATCGGTCTCACCGAGATTACGTTATGCCCAAACCCTAACCATATCGGTCCTACCGAGTTGCATGTCAGTCCCACCGAAAATCTCTAACGGTCACTAGGTTTACCTTTTCGGTCTGACCGAGTTTGTTGATTCGGTCCCACCGAGATTGGAAAACTGTGTGTAACGGTTGGATTTTGTGTGGAGGCTATATATACCCCTCCGCCTCCTCTTCATTCATGAAGAGAGCCATCAGAACACATACACAATTCCAACTCATATGTTCTGAGAGAGAACCACCTACTCATGTGTTGAGACCAAGATATTCCATTCCTACCTTATGAATCTTGATCTCTAGCCTTCCCCAAATTGCTTTCCACTCAAATCTTCTTTCCACAAAATCCAAATCCTATGAGAGAGAGTTGAGTGTTGGGGAGACTATCATTTGAAGCACAAGAGCAAGGAGTTCATTACCTACACACCATTTGTTACTTCTTGGAGAGTGGTGTCTCCTAGATTGGCTAGGTGTCACTTGGGAGCCTCCGACAAGATTGTGGAGTTGAACCAAGGAGTTTGTAAGGGCAAGGAGATCGCCTACTTCGTGAAGATCTACCGCTAGTGAGGCAAGTCCTTCGTGGGCGATGGCCATGGTGGGATAGACAAGGTTGCTTCTTCGTGGACCCTTTGTGGGTGGTTGCTTCTTCGTGGACCCTTCGTGGGTGGAGCCCTCCGTGGACTCGTGCAACCGTTACCCTTCGTGGGTGGAGCCCTCCATGGACTCGCGCAACCGTTACCCTTTGTGGGTTGAAGTCTCCATCAACGTGGATGTAGGATAGCACCACCTATCCGAACCACGGGAAAAACATTCGTGTCTCCAATTGCGTTTGAATTCTCCAAACCCTTCCCTTTACATTCTTGCAAGTTGCATGCTTTACTTTCCGCTGCCAATATACTCTTTGCATGCTTGCTTGAATTGTGTGATGATTGCTTGACTTGTCCTACAATAGCTAAAATCTGCCAAGAACTAAAATTGGGAAAAGGTTAAGTTTTTATTTGGTCAAGTAGTCTAATCACCCCCCCTCTAGACATACTTTCGATCCTACAAGTGGTATCAGAGCTTTGGTCTCCATTTGCTTTGATCTCCATAGCTTTTGGTGGTCATAGCCTTGGTTTCACAACCTAGGAGAGTATGGTGTCTAGCGAGGGAAATTATCACCGTAGAGGTCCTTACTTTGATGGCACTAATTTTGCTAGTTGGAAGCATAAAATGAAAATGCATATTCTTGGACATAACCCCACCGTTTGGGCTATTGTGTGTGTCGGTTTGCAAGGTGACTTCTTTGATGGGAAAGAACCAAACTGTGAAGCTACCGCGGATGAGTTGAAGATGTTGCAACACAATGCTCAAGCTTGTGATATTCTCTTCAACGGATTGTGCCCCGAAGAATTCAACAAAATCAACCATCTTGAGAATGCAAAGGAAATTTGGGACACTTTGATTGATATGCACGAAGGTACCGACTCCGTCAAGGAATCCAAGTTGGATGTGCTTCAAAGTCAACTTGACAAGTTCAAAATGAAGGATGGTGAAGGTGTCGCTGAAATGTACTCTAGGCTTGCTCTCATCACAAATGAGATTGCCGGCTTAGGAAGTGAAGAGATGACCGATAGATTCATCATCAAGAAGATTCTAAGAGCCTTGGATGGAAAATATGATACCGTGTGCACATTGATCCAAATGATGCCTAATTACAAAGATCTCAAGCCAACGGAGGTGATTGGGAGAATTGTTGCTCATGAGATGTCACTTAAGGATAAAGAGGAACTTCACAACAAATCAAGTGGTGCCTACAAAGCCTCATGTGAAGCCCCTACATCATCAAGTGAGAAACAAAACTTCAATGCAGAATTGAGCTTAATGGTGAAGAACTTCAAAAAGTTCTACAAGAGTAGAAGCAAAGATAGAAGCTTCAAGTCAAGGTCCTACAATGACAAAAGATCTTCTAGTCGAGAGCGAAACTGCTACAGTTGTGGAAGACCTGGACACTATTCCAATGAGTGTACGGCTCCCTACAAGAGAAGAGAATATTCTCCAAAAAGAAGAAGCAAAGAATCACCACCAAGAGAGAGAAGGAGTAGAGATGATCGTTATGAACGAAGATACTCATGGAGAAGCAAGGATTCAGAAAGGAAGGAAAAATCATCAAGGAGCTACACAAAACGAAGACATCAAGCTCATGTTGGTGAATGGGTATCCGGCTCCGACTCCGACAGTCACTCTGAGAGAAGTTATTACTCCGACTTTGAAGATACTCAAGATGAAGGTGTTGCCGGTCTAGCACTTGTGTCAACCAACTCCTACGACATATTTGACTCACCAAATGAAGGAATTGGAAGATGCTTCATGACCAAAGGTCCTAAGGTAACACACCCCGAGTATGTTGATTTCAATAGTGATGAAGATGACTTGTTAGGTGATGATTTGCTTGTTGACAACTCTAGTGATGAATACTATGATGAAACGTCAATTAATCATGCTAATCAAGATAAAACGAATGACAATGATAAGGAGAAGATTGAGGCTCTAACTAAAGAACTAAACACTTTTAAGTTAGCTCATGAAACTATCTTCGAAGATCATCGAGAACTTTTAAGAGCTCATGAGAAATTACGCTTTGAAAAGCTCAATCTTGAGCAAGAGCATGAGTTCTTAAAAGCAATCAATGATGATCTCCGCAAGAAAAGTTCCCCTTACATTGCCAAGCGTTTACTCTTATCCACTTAGATGCCTCAAGTCAAGTCTAGTAACAAGAACAAGAAAGATTCTTCCTCTAGCAGTAACAATGATCATGCTAAATCCAATATTGTTGCTTCTAGTAGTTATCTTGATTCCACTAATGATTCTCTTAGCCAAGTTACACTTGAGCAAGAAAATAGCTTATTGAAGGGAATTATAGAGAAAGGAGTGTACAAAAGCCTTGCCGGGAGTAAGCTTCATGACCAAAGGTCCTACGGTAACACACCCCGAGTATGTTGATTTCAATAGTGATGAAGATGACTTGTTAGGTGATGATTTGCTTGTTGACAACTCTAGTGATGAATACTATGATGAAACGTCAATTAATCATGCTAATCAAGATAAAACGAATGACAATGATAAGGAGAAGATTGAGGCTCTAACTAAAGAACTAAACACTCTTAAGTTAGCTCATGAAACTATCTTCGAAGATCATCGAGAACTTTTAAGAGCTCATGAGAAATTACGCTTTGAAAAGCTCAATCTTGAGCAAGAGCATGAGTTCTTAAAAGCAATCAATGATGATCTCCGCAAGAAAAGTTCCCCTTACATTGCCAAGCGTTTGCTCTTATCCACTTACATGCCTCAAGTCAAGTCTAGTAACAAGAACAAGAAAGATTCTTCCTCTAGCAGTAACAATGATCATGCTAAATCCAATATTGTCGCTTCTAGTAGTTCTCTTGATTCCACTAATGATTCTCTTAGCCAAGTTACACTTGAGCAAGAAAATAGCTTATTGAAGGGAATTATAGAGAAATGAGTGTACAAAAGCCTTGCCGGGAGTAAGCAATTCGAGGAAATTGTGCGCAAGCAAGGAATGCATCGGAAGAATCAAGGTGTTGGTTTAGAACGAAAGTTCAATGCCAATGGAGTTGAGTGGTAAGAAGATCAATACCCCAAGACAAAGTTTGTTCCTCAACAAGAGAAGTATGATACTTCTTTCAAGGGGACACAAGCTCAAGATGATCTTCCACCACAAGACTACAAGCAAAAAGGCAAGGACAAGCTTCAAGAGGAAATTGATGCATTTTAAGAAGCTCCTAAGACCTCAGTCAAGTGGATTCCCAAGACTACTTCAAGTTCCACTTCATCAAGTACGACTAAAACTCCAAGGATTCCCATCAAGATGGTGTGGATCGAAAAGAAGAAGAACTAGAGAGTTCTTGAGGGTGACTCCGCCAACATACTTCACTCTTATCATTTTGGCAAGAACAAGTGCAATCAACTTCCACATCTTGCACTAGTTCAAGGAGTCACAAACCCTCTTGTTGGTAAGACAAGGGACAAGGTAACCTAAAAGTTTTCATGGACATCATCTTGTGTGTGCATCACTCTATGTCTATGGATATCCTTGTTTGTTCCTTGTGGGACTAACCCATGTAGGTATTGAAAGTGCAATTCACTCAAATGGATAGCTCCAAGTGATCTACATCAACATTGAGCATCTACATCTTCAACATCTACATGAAGTCATCATCGACAAAACCCGAGGTTAGTTCATCCCTCTAAGGGGGGATATCACATCTAGGGGGAGCTTTACTCTAAGACTTGAGCTAAAGCAACTCTAAAGATGTGAACACAACAATGCTTTATGTAGAAGTGGTAACCCCACTCAAGCTTAAACGATGAGTATGACCTATGATCAAGTGTTCTCACTTGACTCCTAAGTCAATATACTCATATATAGATGACCTTGTCATCGCAAATTGCTTGGTAGATGCTAGAATTGGTTGTGCATGCCTTGTCACATATTTCATTTGCCATCTTATTGTGTGAGCATGCTGGTTGCATATTTTACTCATTCGAGGACATCCACTTGTTGTTTTGATTGTTTGGTTTTATTTCCTTTTGCCAAGTGGATGGACAAGAATGCCTAAGAACCTCCTCTAGCTATCTATGCTTTTCTCGTCTCAAACTCTATTCATGCTACATCACAAAATTTGATCAAGTCAGATTCGAACCACTTTGTGTGAGGAGCGCTCGGAGTCCCCGATTCGTCATAGACTTAAAACTTCCAAAACCTCTTTATGATTCTCGGTCTGACCGATATCCCACTTTCGGTCCTACCGAGATCATTAAGTTGATCTAGGTTTTCGATCTCGGTGCAACCGATTTGAACCTTTCGGTCACACCGAGTTGCAACAACTGTATACAGTTTTGCATCTCGGTGCCACCGAGTCATTCCACTCGGTCACACCGACAGGGTCGGGCTATATATAGTCACGGGCAAAAATTTGGAAATTTCTCCGAACCCCTTCGCCTGCGCGATAGCCTGCTCTGCCAACGTGGTCTCCGGATTGTCTCCTCGCTGCCAGCCACCTCCAGTCGCTGGTCTCCGTCGCCATCAACGGGAATTCTACCCCGCCGTTGCCGCTGTAGCGAGTCTCCGCCGAACTAGGGTATGGACTCGATCTTTGTGCTATTCCCCAATCCGATTCCTAGCACATTGTGATCATATTGATTCTAGTCACGTTTGATGAACTTCTATCCAGTCAATGAACTCGTAGATTAGGTTTGATTCGAAAATTCTAGGTTTAGGTTTCCGCCGAAACCATCTCGGACCCACCGAGTTGAAAAACTCGATCCCACCGATTTGGCTTATGCCATTGCACAAGTGAGACTCGGTCTGACCGAGAATTACTTATCAGTGTGACCGATTTTGGAACTTTGTGAAACCCTAGCAGTCTCGGTGCCACTGAACTGTGACTCGGTCCAACCGAGTTCACTAGTTTAGGTTCCAAAACTGCTTCGGTATCACCGAGTTTGAAAATCGGTAGATCCGAGATGATTTCAGTGGGAAACTAAAACTAAGTTTTTGAGTCATTCTTTTGCAAAAATCTCTGCATTTTGTGATGCTCATCTATTCTACCTCATCTATAAACTGTTCACAGGGTCAGCAGTCAGCTTGTTCATCATGTCAGACCAGAGTGATAGCCAGAACATGTCAGAAGAGCAAGTGCAGATGAGTGAGGGCACTAGTCCCTCAAGCTCTTCAGATGATGGCAGCAGAAGTACTCCTAGCAATCTGCCAAAAGCTGCCACCAGACAAAGGAAGAAGAGAACCTCAGAATCAGAGGATGAGGATTATGTGGGAGAAGAGGAAGCAACTTCAAAGAGAGTAGTGCTTGAGAAGGAACATGGCTCAGCTCAAGGCACAAAGCCAGGCCTGAAAGTCAAAAGGCCAGTAGGCAGGCAGCCTATGTCAAAGGCTAGGGCTTCAACTGAAAAGCCTGCACCCAAAGAGCCAGTTGCTGCTGAAGGAAAGGAAAGGAAGGAAAGGGTCAAGAAGACCGTAGCCAGAGTGCTTGGAAAGGCTTCCATCATGGAAGAGGAAGAGGAAGAAGAGGTTGCTGCACCAGCACCTAAGGCACCTAAGCTTATGGGTGATGCTATCAGGACAGGGGCTGCCACATCTAAGCCCAAAGAAGCACCCAAAGCTGCCTCCAAGCCCAAGTCTGCACCAAAGATAAATACAAGGAGCATACCTGCAACTGAGAAGAACAAGGCCCCAGTGCCTGAAGCTGCAGAAGAAGATGATGAAGAGCAAGTACTCAGAAAACTCAAGCCCAAGATCCCAGACCACAACGATGCTCATCCTGTGGCTGAGGATATGAAGCTTAGGAGAGACTCAGGGCTCAGGAAGTGGAGAGAAGCAGACCCGTATGCTTCAAGGAGAAGAACTGCTGTGGATTACAGATTTCACACCAAGGAACAGCAGGACTTCTATGAGACAATGCTGCTTGATAAGAAGCCAATTGTCTGTGATATGAGATGGGTTGACTGGCAATACATCAAGGACAACGAAGAGCACTACCCTGGAGTGCAAGACAGCTTTAGTGCTTGTGGAGTTGCAGACTTTGTTGGGCAAAAGCTCACAAAGTGGAATGGGGAGCTTATCATGCAATTCTACTCCACAGCACACTTTTATCCAGATGGTAGGATAACTTGGATGTCTGAGGGTACGAGGTACCAATCTACAGTTGCTGAATGGGCACAGCTCATCAATGACCCTGAAGAGAATGAGGATGACTTGGACATTTATGCCAAGAAGAAGATGGATCATAACTCAATGTCAAACATGTACAAGGAAATTCCAAATGAAGCACTTGATACTTTCAAGTTTGGGTCTGTGCATTATCTTCTGTCAGGGCTGCCAACCATTAATTGGATCTTGAGACACACTCTGTTGCCCAAGTCAGGTGATCACAAGATGATCAGAGGCCATGCAATCAATTTGCTTCATGTATTTGATGTACCATAGAAGTTCAAGGTGATGAGCCTCATAGTAGAGACTATCAAGAGGACAGCAGCAGACCAGAAGAGGAGTTGTGGATATGCCCCACAGATTCAGGAGCTCATCAACTCCAAGATGGGCACAGGCACATACTTATTGGACAAGGAACACCTGCCCATCCGTCCAGATTTTGAAGATAATCAAGTTGTTATGACTGAGAATGAACCATCCTCTGCACAAGCACAAGCAAAGAAGGAGAAGGCAAGGAAGGAGAAAGCTGCCAAGATGCCACCTCAAGAGGAGGCATCTGAGTATTTCTTGAAAACCAAAGAAGAGCAGCTTGGTTACCTAATTGCATCCACTTTGCGGATTGAGAAAGGACTAGCCACCCTAACTCAGAACCAGGCAAGCCTAGAGAGAATCATGGAACAAAAGTTCTATGACTTGGATGTCAAGGTGACAGAGATTCAGACTGCAGTGGAGCAGCTCCAGGATGACATGCAGGAGAGGAGAGGCAGGACTATAACTGATGCCTTTGCCAGAGTGCCAAGAGGTCCGAGGTCATCTGCAGTGCCAGGTCCTGACACAAGAGCAACTGCCTCAGCTCCAGCCATAGCACCAGCCCAACCTACTCCAGCGTCTACTTCAGCTCCAAGTCCAGCGTCTACTTCAGCGTCTACGGAAGCCTTCGTCCTTGGAGTGATCCGGACTCCACCACCACTTGAAGATCAAGCCTGAGCGTCGATCTAGCACTATGCATTTTCTAGGAATTTTTTGGTAACTTGTTGCCAAAGGGGGAGAAAATGTATAGATCATAGGCTTCGAGAGAGAGAGTGTTGCCTTTTTTTCTCTCTTGCTTTATTTGGTGGTTTTTCGAACTTTGTTTGCTTTTGAGTGCTTGAGATACTATGTCATTGCTCGTGAGACATTGATGATCATGTGTTTGATCATAAGCTACACTTAATGTTTGCTTAATGCTATTATCTTATCTATCTTATGTGATCATTCACTATTCTTGGTGATGAGTGCATGTATTTCATTCTAATCATTTTAAGCGCTCCACCAAGATGTATGTGACATGGAAGAGTAACCCATGACTCTAACTCTTTGTGCATTTGCAGTCCAAAGCAAATTTTAAATATGCACAAATTTAGGGGGAGCTCTTACTTCTCACATACTTCTCAAAGCGACGATATATTTCATGCTTATTATCATTTGTCGAAGCTTTGATCTATATGTTGTCATGAATTACCAAAAAGGGGGAGATTGAAAGTGCAACTATCCCTAGGTGGTTTTGGTAATTCATAACAACATATAGCTCATTGAGCTAATGCTATTCCAAGATGACTATTTCAGGAAAGCTCAATGATTGGCATGGCATGGATGTGAAAGTGGAACCCTCAAAATGCTCAGGACAAAAGTTTGGCTCAAGCTCAAAAGCTCAAGACTCTTCATTTTATATTTTAGTGATCCAAGATCACATTGAGTCTTTAAGAAAAGCCAATACTATCAAGGAGGGATGAGGTGTTGCTTAATGAGCCTCTTGCTTCATGTGTTTAGTGATATATATGCTCCAAAACCCTCAACTACTTTCCCATATCCACATATGACCTAAACCCTAAGCCAAACTTGGTCCTACCGATTCTTTCTATCCGGCGCCACTGAGTTTCGCTTGTCATAATCCACTGCCAAACCCTAGAAATTCGGTTCTACCGATAGGGATCTCGGTCTCACCGAGATGGGATTGCAAACTCTCTGTTTCCCTTTCGTAACTTTTCGGTCTCACCGAAAGAGCGGATCGGTCCCACCGAGATTGCAATGTAAATTCAGTGTTTCCTTTTTGTAACTTTTCGGTATCACCGAAAGAGCAAATCGGTCCCACCGAGTTTGCCTGACCAACTCTCTAGTTAGCTAATTACCAAAATCGGTCTCACCGAGTTTGTGTAATCGGTCTCACCGAGATTACGTTATGCCCAAACCCTAACCATATCGGTCCTACCGAGTTGCATGTCAGTCCCACCGAAAATCTCTAATGGTCACTAGGTTTACCTTTTTGGTCCGACCGAGTTTGTTGATTCAGTCCCACCGAGATTGGAAAACTGTGTGTAACGGTTGGATTTTGTGTGGAGGCTATATATACCCCTCCACCTCCTCTTCATTCGTGAAGAGAGCCATCAGAACACATACACAATTCCAACTCATATGTTCTGAGAGAGAACCACCTACTCATGTGTTGAGACCAAGATATTCCATTCCTACCATATGAATCTTGATCTCTAGCCTTCCCCAAATTGCTTTCCACTCAAATCTTCTTTCCACAAAATCCAAATCCTATGAGAGAGAGTTGAGTGTTGGGGAGACTATCATTTGAAGCACAAGAGCAAGGAGTTCATTACCTACACACCATTTGTTACTTCTTGGAGAGTGGTGTCTCCTAGATTGGCTAGGTGTCACTTGGGAGCCTCCGACAAGATTGTGGAGTTGAACCAAGGAGTTTGTAAGGGCAAGGAGATCGCCTACTTCGTGAAGATCTACCGCTAGTGAGGCAAGTCCTTCGTGGGCGATGGCCATGGTGGGATAGACAAGGTTGCTTCTTCGTGGACCCTTTGTGGGTGGTTGCTTCTTCGTGGACCCTTCGTGGGTGGAGCCCTCCGTGGACTCACGCAACCGTTACCCTTCGTGGGTGGAGCCCTCCAAGGACTCGCGCAACCATTACCCTTCGTGGGTTGAAGTCTCCATCAACGTGGATGTAGGATAGCACCACCTATCCGAACCACGGGAAAAACATCCGTGTCTCCAATTGCGTTTGAATTCTCCAAACCCTTCCCTTTACATTCTTGCAAGTTGCATGCTTTACTTTCCGCTGCCAATATACGCTTTGCATGCTTGCTTGAATTGTGTGATGATTGCTTGACTTGTCCTACAATAGCTAAAATCTGCCAAGAACTAAAATTGGGAAAAGGTTAAGTTTTTATTTGGTCAAGTAGTCTAATCACCCCCCCTCTAGACATACTTTCGATCCTACAGTCGAAGACCTTGAGGAGCATCACCGAAGCACCGTCATAGTCCAAGTGGATCGCGAAGACGCCCCTCGTCCTGCAAACCCGGGCAATCTCTCTCCAGCCCCGGGTCATGTAGACCTC
Source organism: Triticum aestivum (assembly GCF_018294505.1). Taxonomy (NCBI): domain Eukaryota; kingdom Viridiplantae; phylum Streptophyta; class Magnoliopsida; order Poales; family Poaceae; genus Triticum; species Triticum aestivum. The sequence goes on along the minus strand of NC_057797.1, from coordinate 666,172,613 downwards.
GCCCGGGGCGACGACCGTGACCTCTGCCTCGGTCATGAGGGTGCTGCAGCCGGCGTGCTGCAGCCAGAGCTCCAGGGGCTCCCCCTGTGGGATGACAGAGGCGAAGAAGGGAGGAAGACAGATCCAAGACTGAAGAGGAATGGCGACGTGGAGCACGAACTCTTGGGAGGAGCCCTCGGTGTGGACCCCAGGGGGGATGACCCACACCTTCGTGACCCGTCGGCGCCGACGGCGGCGCCGCCCGTGGCGGTCAGCATCAGCTCCTTCGGGGCCCTCGACGTGGGCGTACAATGGAAGCGGGAACCCTGGCGGCGCCCGCTCGCCCCAAGGCCTCGACACCACCTGAAGGGCCCCCTCGTCCGGGCCATGGTGGACATGCCGTTTCTTCGGCGGAAGCGGGTCTGGTCCCTCTCAGGGAGCCTTTCCCTTCTGTGCCGTCGAGAACCGGCGGATCGGAGCCATCGCAGCAATACGGAGCAAGAATTGGGAAGAAGGAGAAGCAAGGAGGGATGGACTAGAAGGACGAACCGCATTCCGTACTTACAGCCGGTGGAGGCCAACCGCCGACCTCCACGATCGCAGGTAATCATGACCCGTTTTGCATGCAGGGACTTGTCCAATCCGAGCAGTTGCCGAGGCGCCGTCGGGAAGTGGAGGCGCCCACGTCCAGTCAACCGCCACGCGGCGCCCAAGGCCGTAGGCTGTTAGGGCCCCGGCGCTTCGCTCTTGCCCTTCCGCCTCCCTGCACGGCCAAGTCCGGGCGCGCCTTGGGCCCGGGGGCTACTGTCGGCATTCTGGGAATGGGGGTCCCCAGACTTGCCTACCTGCGGCCTGCGGCGTGGCTCAAAGGGGGCCCAACACGGCCCATCTTCACCAACACAAACTCAAGACCGTCGCGAGGGCCAAGCCTCGCGGGGCGGACGACACGGAGCTTCCTCAGGCACGGCCTCGTCAGGCTGGCTCACGAGGAGGCGGAGAGATCAAGGCGGGGTACCTCGCGAGGTGCCCGTGACGCAAGCCATGACGACTCAGGGCGCCAGGCGGGTGCCAGCCTGCGCAGCGTCCTCCTTTCCTCTTTGGTGCAAAGGGGGCAAGCGCAGCCGCAGAGTACTGAGGTGTCAGGCAAAGGTTGCCATTTCGGTGCAACGAGACCAAGACCAGGAGGACTACGAGACGGAGGTCACCATGGAGCCCAAGACGGCGTCATCACCAGAGCTTTGCGCAGGTGAAGACTACTTTTGTCAGGATAGCTGATACTTGCTGTCCCCTTTCAAATTAGCTCGCCATTGTTGGCTCCCTTCCCGCTCAATATTTGGGAAGAGGACCAGGGCCTCTATAAATAGGACCAGCCACCCACATAGCAAGGGGGTTCAGTTGGTTGGCGAGATAGAGAAAGAGAGAGAGAGAGAGAAAGGTGACTGAACTCCTCCCATCAGTTCATCGCCCCAGCCAATAACAGACCCTCGCGAGGCTGTTCTTCCTTGTATTGTCCGTCATCATCAGCCCAAGAGGCAATCCACACACCACACACTGGAGTAGGGTATTACACCACAACGGTGGCCCGAACCAGTATAAACCCTGTGTCCCTTGCGTTGTTCTTTTCATAGCTTTGATCCTAGCGTGGCGGAGGGGTGCAGGAAGGTAGGAGGCGAAATCTCCGCGCGCACCCCAGTTTTCGAACTTCAAGGGTCTGCCGGAACCCGAAATTCGACAAGGAGGCACTTGCGTACGTGAGGCTATGGACCTGGTGGGTCCCAATTGTCATCCTCTCCAAGTAAAGTCATCTCCTCACCCGCGCGCGCTTTCCGCCCGAAACAGTCAGCGCGGCCCTCCCCGCTGCCCGGTGCAGGTGATTGCTCCACCTTCAAATGACACAAGTGTCGTCCGTTTGTCCATCTGCCGCCCACATTAATGATACGCAGTTTCCGAGGCGGCTACTCCAGCGCCACACGCCCGTTGTCGTGGTTCTAAGCCTGACAGTAGAGTGGGGGGTAGGTATGGAGAGGCAAGGTCCTAGCTATGGAGAGGTTGTAAGCACAAAAGATGTACGAGTTCAGGCCCTTCTCGGAAGAAGTAACAGCCCTACGTCTCGGAGCCCGGAGGCGGTCGAGTGGATTATGAATGTATGGATTACAAGATGCCGAACCCTTCTGCCTGTGGAGGGGGGTGGCTTATATAGAGTGCGCCAGGACCCCAGCCAGCCCACGTAGGAGAAGGTTTAAGGTGAGTTAAGTCTGGGGCGTTACTGGTAACGCCCCACATAAAGTGCCTTTACTATCATAAAGTCTACTTAATTACAGACCGTTGCGGTGCAGAGTGCCTCTTGACCTCCTGGTGGTCGAGTGAGTCTTCGTGGTCGAGCCCTTCAGGCCAGTCGAGTGTGTCCTCGTTGGTCGAGTGAGTCCTCGTTGGTCGACTGGAAGGCGACCTCTTCTAGGGATGTCCTAGGGTAAGTTACTTGGGACAGGTCCGTGACCCTACCCTAGGCACATAACCCCATCATTAGCCCCCGAATGGATTGAGGCTTTGAGTGAAGAAGGAGTTGATGTCGTTTCCGATTAACCTTTGCGCTCTAGTTGTGCGCTGTTCTGGATCAAAGAATCTCTTCGTTGACAGGGAGCAATTCGTCTTCGGTCGACTCGATCCATTCTATTTTTGCGTCGAGTGATCTTTCGAGCTTCGTCGATCTCCGAGCGACGGATCGCCGGAATCACCGCGTCTGACAGACTGATTTGTTGTTCGCGGATTCTGCGGGGTGCGAAATTTGGGGGCGCGCGCGAAGCGGGGCAGACCGCGGCGTTCGGATGGGACGGGGCGTAGACGCCTCGATCTCCGCGCCGCCTTTTTCGCCACATATCCAGCCCTCATAACTGCTCACAGATATGATTAGATCGACCGGGCCCACACGTCAGCCACTCGGAAGGGACCTTATAAATGTGCCCGGCGAGGATTTCTGTGCTGCGCCTCAGCATTCTCCCTCTCTCCCTCTGCTCCCTTCCTCCCTGCTCAGCGTGTCCGCTCTCGCCTCCGCACCGCTTCCCTTCGTGCATCTCACCGGCGACCATGGCCAAGGAGAAGACGGCGGCGCTGGAGCGTGCCAAGAAGGCGTCGGCATCGGAGAAGGCGAAGGGGAGATCCACCAGCCGCAGAGGATCCTCATCCAGATCCCGCCTGCCGAAAGGCTGGGTCCAAGGCGACTGGATCCAGTCGACCATCACGGAGGAGGACCTCCTCGACATGGCCAACGAGGGCTTGATCCCTCACGGAGCTGCGAGGTTGCCGGGGAAGGAGTGGCAGCCACAGCCAGAAGAGGGTGAGTGTGTGCTTCTGGCCACTCATGTCGATCGGGGGTTTTCCTTGCCACCAAGCATTTTCTTCCGTGGTTTCTTGAATTTCTTTGGAGCGCAGCTCCATCACTTTACTCCAAACTCCATTGCCTATCTCGCTGCATTCGTGTCCATGTGTGAGGGTTTCTTGGGCTGTCGACCGCACTGGGGCTTGTTCAAACGTATCTTCACGTGTCGCTCTCAGACCGTGAAGAAGGCGAGCCCAGGTGACGAGAAGACCCGAGTCGTCCAAATGTGTGGGGGCTTGGGAATTCAGGTGAGGAATAATAGCACCTTCCCGCCCATGTCCTTCCCCGAGTCCGTCAGAGGCTGGCAGTCGACTTGGTTCTACTGCCAGGTCCAGTCGACGCCAGGGCAGTCGAGTGGACTCCCTCCGTTTACCATGGACCGAGTGAACAAGCCCTCCCCTCTGAAGCTGATTCCGGAGGAGAAAGCCGACGTGAAGATGTTGATGGAGCGCGTGGTGCAGCTGGTTCGGGACGGTGTGACAGGCATGGACCTCCTGGAGGTTTTCCTCAAGCGTCGCATCCAGCCTCTCCAGTTCAGGAGCCACTGCATGTGGTTGTACTGCGGGCCCGAAGACGAGACTAGAGTCCATCCAGAAGAAGTCGACGATGTCACTCTGGAAAGATGGATGGCAGCCGTTACCGGAAACAGGGACAACCCGCGCGGAGCCAGAAGGATTCCTCCACTCGACCACAACAGCATCCCAAACAAGGTACACTTGCTCTGCTTTCCATTGTCCTTGTCGTATTCATTTCTGCTAACCCTGTCGACTGGTCGACTGATCCTTGTTTGGGCGACTGCTAGGCCTTCACCGAGCTGTACTCGATGCCCAATGGGGCACAAGCTTCGACTGAGGAAGGCGAGGCGAGCGGGGGCGAGGCGAGCGGGGGCGAGGCGAGCGGGGGCGAGAGCCAGGAAGAGGAGGAATGGGACTCGGATGCTGCAGGGGATGATGACGACGATGATGATGATGAAGGTGATGAAGATGACATCGAGGACGAGGAAGAAGAGGAAGAGGAGGTCGTTCCACCGCGCTCAGAAAGGCAGTCGAAGCTTGTCCACGACCCTTTGACCGAACGTGGTAAGGGGGTTGCGACCGCCACCCAGTCGACCAAGCGCCCCCGGACCACCTCTCCGGCGCCGACTGAAAAGGCGCCGAAGCAGCCCAGGGCGGCCTCATCGAAGCCGACCAAGCTCCTGCCGAAGATGAAGGTGTCCATCCCCACCATATCAGGGTAATTGTGTTGCTCATATTTTCTTATTCTTGTGCGAACTTTATCTCTGGTCGACACTGAGGTTAGTCGACTGATCCTTTGGAGTTGCAGTGCTGCTACTTCTGAGACCTCGGCCCGGGCCGATGACCACGAGATGGAGGATGCAGCAACTTCGAATCCAGGTGCTGTGTTCTTAATACCATTCTTAGTCGACTGACTCGCGATCTCTGATCCTGACCCTTCTCCGTAGCTCCACCCAACACTGTTATCGATCTTCCTGATGATGATGAGGATGAAGAGCCGCTGAAGCACAGGAGGAGTCGAAAAGCGTCCGCCAGTAAGGTGCCTCAGGATGTGTCAGCGCCTGAAATTCTGACTGTGGAGGAAGAGAACACCACTCGACACACGGTGACCTTCGCGACCCCACTGACGAGTGCTCAGCAGCCCTCCCTCTTCACGACTCACCACGTCCCAGAGGACCAAGCTGGTGCGGCGAAGGAGGCGATACGCCAGGCGGGACTCATGATGGAGCAGCTGAAGACCATCCGGGATGCGAGCCAGGCAGCTTATGACGCCAGCTCTGCCCTCCAAAGCAATGTCCAGGTCAGTCGACTGCTGTTTGTTCTGTTGGATATGCTACCAAAAACTTTTCTTTTCCGGGATTTATATTAGTCACCCGCTGGGTGTGTCGAATAAACTCCGTGTTAGCGGGGGTACGCTGAGTGCACCCGCTGGGTGTAGTCCCCAAGGCTAAGGTCGACTGCTGGCAGTCGGCCTTAGGCTTTATAATGTCAATCTTTCTGTCAGTCGACTGGTCGACTGTATTTCGGAAACCAGTGGGGGCACGCTGAGTGCACCCACTGGGTGTAGTCCCCGAGACTGTGGTCGACTGCTTGCAGTTGATCACAGTCTTAGAGAATGCGTCTCGCACACTGTTTTTTTTTGAGGTCGACTGGTCGACTTTGTCTTCAACAGGGTTAGTGGGGGCACGCTGAGTGCACCCACTGGGTGTAGTCCCCGAGACTACGGTCGAATGCTTGTGTTCGGCTGTAGTCTTAGAAACGTGTGTTTTTCCCTTTTCACTCGGAAGTGAATTATTTTTGACATTTAGTCGATTGGTTCTTCGCAGAACTCTTGTGATCTTGTGACTCGCTACTCAGAACTGGAACAGAAGCATACTCAAGTCGAGCTGAGCTTGAAACTAGTTCAGGAGAAGCTGACAAAGGCAAAGGAGGAGACTGAAGGTATGTTTGGTGAGACCTTGACGACTGCTTTTCCTCTTGCTTGTTTCAACATCTGATCTTGCTGTGTCTTGCAGGTAAGGTAAGAGAGGCCCAGCAGAAGAAAGACCTTGAGCTAGCTGAGAAGATCAAGCTTGCTGACGAGAAGTTAGCTTCAGCCACCAAGCTCGAACAAGACAATACCAACCTGAAAACTGCTCTTGGGATTGCCAACAAAGAAGTCAGTCGACTGAGAACTGACAAAGCTGCCTTGACCGACCAAGTCAGCAAATTGACTGAGAAGAAGACTGAACTGGAGGCCTTCCTGAGTGGCTTTGCCAAGAAGCTGTTTCTTATGCTCGAAGGTAAACCTCCATGTTTGGCAAATATTTCCAACTGTGGCTTCTTCCATTCGACTATCCCCTTGACTTAGTGATCACCCTTGCAGAATTTTGTCAAAACTTTGAAGAAGAAACCAGCCGACTGGAGCCAAACCTTGACCCTGTCAATTCTCCGGTGAATGACGAGGTTGCCATGGATATTTTCCGACTGGAGTCTCGCGTTGCAGCTGTCGTGGATTATCTCGCAAGGCTGAAGGCCGCCACATCTCGCATCGACTCGACGCTCTGGCCTGAGGAGACACTTCAGAATGACCTTGAGTCACTAATGGCCCGCTTGAACACGATCCCTGGTCGAGTGCAGGAATGGAAGAAGTCCTCGGCTCGGTGTGGTGCAGATGTCGCTCTGTGTCTGGCCCGAGTCCACTGCAAAGATGCACGAGAGGAGAAGCTGGCGGCTCTTCGGGTGGCCAATACCAAGAAGCACGACTTCAGGTCCTTTATGGAGACTTTCCTTGCAGCTGCCACTCGGATCGCCGACGGAATTGACCTTGATGAATTTGTTGCACCTTCCAGCCCTCCACAGGAGGGGTAAAAAACTTCTTCTGGCTCGACTCTTTTAAATTTGCCTCGGTATGCCGAGTGGAATTGTATCCGACAAACTTTAACAGGCTTGACGCCTGAGCACTTTCGGTTCCTTTAGACATCGATTCAAACTTGAATTTGACGCTTGAATATGATTGCCTTCGGCTCAAAATGTCCTTTGCAGGTTCAAAGCAAGGTGCCTGTGCTTAGGCGAGCGCTTGGACTGCAGCTAAGCCTCCGAGTGAGAGGGTCGCTCTTCACTCGGTAGGATTTTTGTAACTTAGGCGAGCGCTTGGACTGCAGCTAAGCCCCCGAGTGAGAGGATTGCTCTTCACTCGGTAGGATTTTTATAACTTAGGCGAGCACGAGGCTGTAGCTAAGCCTCCGAGTGGAAGGCTGGCTTACCACTCGGTAGGATTTTGATAAACTTAGGCGAGTGCTTGGACTGCAGCTAAGCCCCCGAGTGAGAGGATTGCTCTTCACTCGGTAGGATTTTTATAACTTAGGCGAGCACGAGGCTGCAGCTAAGCCTCCGAGTGGAAGGCTGGCTTACCACTCGGTAGGATTTTGATAAACTTAGGCGAGTGCTTGGACTGCAGCTAAGCCCCCGAGTGAGAGGATCGCTCTTCACTCGGTAGGATTTTTATAACTTAGGCGAGCACGAGGCTGCAGCTAAGCCTCCGAGTGGTAGGCTGGCTTACCACTCGGTAGGATTTTGATAAACTTAGGCGAGTGCTTGGACTGCAGCTAAGCCCCCGAGTGGAAGGCTTGCTTACCACTCGGTAGGATTTTGATAAACTTAGGCGAGTGCTTGGACTGCAGCTAAGCCCCCGAGTGAGAGGATTGCTCTTCACTCGGTAGGATTTTTATAACTTAGGCGAGCACGAGGCTGCAGCTAAGCCTCCGAGTGGAAGGCTGGCTTACCACTCGGTAGGATTTTGATAAACTTAGGCGAGTGCTTGGACTACAGCTAAGCCCCCGAGTGAGAGGATTGCTCTTCACACGGTAGGTTTTTCATAACTTAGGCGAGCACGAGGCTGCAGCTAAGCCTCCGAGTGGAAGGCTTGTTTACCACTCGGTAGGATTTTGATAAACTTAGGCGAAACGGATTCGCGGCTAAGCCCCTGAGTGGAAGGCTGGCTTAACACTCGGTAGGATTTTTATAAACTTAGGCGAAACGGATTCGCGGCTAAGCCACCCACTGAGGGGGAGTTTTTATGTGGACAAAAATAAAAAGTGCTGACACAATTATTTCTAAACCCATGAATTACAGAAGTTCTTTATTGCAACTCATCCGAGTGATAAAACTTAAGTGTAAAACGGGCGGAGTAGCTCCGCGTTCCAAGCTCGGGGCTCGTCGATATTATGCTCGACGTTGTAAAGACGGTATGCCCCGTTGTGGAGAACCTTGGTGACGATGAAAGGGCCTTCCCAAGAAGGAGCAAGTTTGTGTGGTTTGTGCTGATCCACTCGGAGAACCAAATCCCCTTCCTGGAAGGCTCGACCTCTCACATTTCGGGCGTGGAAACGGCGCAGATCTTGTTGGTAGATGGTCGACCGGATCAGAGCCATCTCCCTTTCTTCCTCTAAAAGGTCGACTGCGTCCTGCCGCGCTTGTTCAGCTTCTACTTCGTTGTATATTTCGACTCGAGGAGCATTGTGGAGAAGATCACTCGGCAAGACTGCTTCAGCTCCATAGACCAAGAAGAATGGAGTTCTTCCGGTCGACCGATTGGGCGTGGTCCGCAGTCCCCAGAGTACAGATGGAAGTTCGTCGACCCAAGCTCCAGCCGCGTGTTTGAGATCACGCATCAGTCGCGGCTTCAGTCCCTTGAGAATCAGTCCATTAGCTCGCTCTGCTTGTCCATTCGACTGCAGATGGGCGACTGATGCGTAGTCGACCCGTGTGCCCTGGGAGTTGCAGAAGGTTCTGAATTCCTCTGAGTCAAAGTTCGACCCATTATCCGTAATGATGCTGTGCGGGACTCCATATCTGAATACTAGTTCCCTGATGAAGCTAACAGCAGTACCGGTGTCGAGGCTCTTGATTGGTTTAGCTTCGATCCACTTGGTGAACTTGTCGACTGCCACCAGTACATGCGTGAAGCCACTTCGTCCTGTTCTCAAAGGACCGATCATGTCCAGCCCCCAAACTGCAAAAGGCCAGACGAGTGGGATGGTCTTCAAAGCTGACGCAGGCTTGTGCGACATATTCGAGTAGAACTGACATCCTTCGCACTTATCTACTATCTCCTTTGCCATCTCATTCGCCTTGGGCCAGTAAAATCCGGCTCGGTATGCTTTGGCCACGATGGTCCGAGAGGACGCATGATGACCACAGGTTCCCGAGTGAATATCGTTGAGGATGAGTCGACCTTCTTCTGGTGTTATGCACTTCTGACCGACTCCAGTCGCGCTCTCTCTGTATAATTGTCCTTTGATGACGGTAAAGGCCTTAGATCGACGGACGATCTGTCGAGCCTCTTCCTCATCCTCCGGAAGCTCTTTCCTCAAGATATATGCGACATACGGAATCGTCCAGTCGGGAATGACTACCAAAACCTCCATGATCAAGTCGACCACCGCTGGGACTTCAACTTCAGTCGGATCTGTGGCACTCTTGGGCTGCGGAGTTTCTTCGGTGAAAGGATCTTCTTTGACTGACGGAGTATGTATATGCTCCAAGAACACACCACTCGGAATGGCTTCTCTCTTGGAACCTATCTTCGCTAGATCATCAGCTGCTTGATTTTTCAGTCGGGGTATATGATGGAGTTCCAACCCCTCGAACTTTTTCTCCAGCTTCCTCACTGCACTGCAGTATCCAGTCATGGTTGGGCTTCTCACGTCCCACTCTTTCATCACCTGATTGACCACTAAATCCGAGTCACCATAGACCATTAGGCGACGGACGCCGAGTGAAATGGCCATGCGCAACCCATATAGGAGGGCCTCATATTCTGCCTCATTGTTGGAGGAATCAAAGTGAATCTGGAGCACATATCTGAGCTTATCTCCTCTGGGGGAAACCAGGACAACCCCAGCACCGGAACCATTCAACATCTTAGAACCATCGAAAAACATGGTCCAATGCTCCGAGTGAACTTCAGTCGGCTGCTGCTGTTCGATCCACTCGGCGAGGAAATCTGCTATTGCCTGGGACTTAATGGCTTTCTTTGCCTCAAACTTGATATCAAGGGGAAGAAGTTCAATCGCCCATTTGGCCACTCGACCAGTTGCATCTCTGTTATGCAAAATCTCTGATAGTGGAGCGTCGCTGACGACTGTGATTGAATGGTCAGAGAAATAATGAGCAACCTTCTTTGTGGTCATGTATATTCCATACACAAGCTTCTGATAATGAGGATATCTCTGCTTGGATGGAGTCAAGACTTCAGACAAATAATACACTGGGCGCTGAACTTTGAGAGCTTTTCCTTCTTCTTCCCGCTCGACCGTTAGCACAGTACTGACGACTTGTCCTGTGGCTGCGATATAGAGCAATAGAGGCTCTTTGCTGATTGGAGCAGCAAGCACCGGCTGGGTGGAGAGCAGAGCTTTTAGCTCGGCAAACGCTGCATCAGCTTCTGGAGTCCACTCGAATTTGTCAGCCTTCTTCATCAGTCGGTAAAGAGGCAATGCCTTTTCACCGAGTCGTGAGATGAATCGACTTAATGCGGCCAAGCATCCAGTAAGCTTCTGGACATCGTGCACTCGCACAGGGCGTTTCATTCGGAGAATAGTGCCAATCTTTTCTGGGTTGGCATCGATTCCCCGTTCGGAAACGAGAAAACCGAGTAACTTGCCACCAGGAACTCCAAATGTGCACTTTGATGGATTGAGCTTGATATCATAACTTCTGAGGTTGGCAAACGTTTCGGCGAGGTCAGCGAGCAGGTCGGAACCTTTTCGTGACTTGACAACAATATCATCCATATAAGCTTCCACATTCCGACTGATTTGAGTGAGTAGACACTTCTGAATCATTCGCATAAATGTGGCTCCGGCATTCTTGAGGCCGAATGGCATGGTGATATAGCAGAAGCACCCGAATGGAGTGATGAAAGCTGTTTTTACTTCATCGGGCCCATACAGACGGATCTGGTGGTACCCGGAGTAAGCATCTAAAAAAGACAACCTCTCGCATCCCGCGGTCGAGTCAACAATTTGATCTATGCGAGGGAGAGGAAAGTGATCTTTCGGGCAGGCCCGGTTGATGTGCTTGAAATCAATGCACATTCGGAGCGACTTGTCCTTCTTAGGAACCATGACGACATTAGCGAGCCACTCGGAGTGGAATATCTCTCGGATAAATCCTGCCGCCAACAGTCGAGCCACTTCTTCACCAATGGCCTTTCTCTTCTGGACGGCGGACCGCCGAAGATGTTCTTTGACTGGCTTTGCAGACTTGTCGACTCTTAGGCGGTGCTCAGCCAGTCCCCTGGGAACACCTGGCATGTCAGCGGGCTTCCATGCAAAGATGTCCCAGTTCTCACGGAGGAACTGGATGAGCGCTTCTTCCTATTTTGGGTCGAGTGTTGTGGAGATGCGGGTCGGAGCTGCTTCGGGGTCGGTCGGGTGAATGTGAACAGGCTTCGTCTCACCGGACGACTGGAATGCAGATTCTGTGGCGGGCTTCTTGGACCGCAGCAAGTCACTCGGATCTGCGTTTTGCTTGTATTCTTCGAACTCGACAGCTGTCACTTGGGAATCGGCAATTTTGGAGCCCTTCTGAAAGCACTCCTCTGCCTTTTTCCTATCACCAGTGACAGTGATCACACCTTTGGGACCGGGCATCTTCAATTTGAGGTACACGTAACATGGTCGAGCCATGAACCGTGCATAGGCTGGCCTCCCCAAAATGGCATGATATGCACTTTGAAAATCCACGACCTCAAACGTCAACTTTTCTTTGCGAAAATGCTTTGAATCGCCAAACACTACGTCCAAAGCTATCTGGCCGAGTGACTCGGCCTTCTTCCCTGGTATAACTCCATGGAAGCTCATGTTACTAGTACTCAGTCGGGACATCGGAATGCCCATACCTTTCAACGTGTCTGCATATAACAGATTCAGCCCACTTCCACCGTCCATCAGCACCTTTGTCAGTCGAGTGCCTTCGACAACTGGATCGACCACCAAAGCTTGCCTCCCAGGGGTGGCGATATGAGTTGGGTGATCAGATTGGTCGAATGTGATGGGTGTTTGAGACCATTTCAGATAATTTGCCTTTGCTGAGGCGACCATGTTAACCTCTCGGTTAATCACTTTCAGTCGACTTCTGCTTTCCACATCTGCGAAGATCATCAGAGTGGAGTTGATATGCGGATATCCTCCCTCACTGTCCTCTTTGTCTTCGGCTTTGTCCGACTCCTTCTCCTTGTCCTTAGACTGTTTTCCCTGAAACTGCTGGATCAGGAGTCGACATTGGCGAGTAGTGTGCTTTGGGTAAATGATATTCCCCTCTTCATCTTTCTTTGTGTGAATATGACACGGCATATCCATCACGTCGTTCCCTTCTTTATCCTTCACCTTCTTGGGGTTCCAGGATCCTTTTGGTTTCCCCTTAGACTTTCCTTGAGTCACGGCCAGAGCCTCTCCAGGAGCTGCCGGTTCAGCCTTCCGCTTCTGTTTCCGACTGGTGTTTCCTTTTTCCGACTGACTCGGCTTGTGCTTGCCGCTTCGGAGTCGGTCTTCTTCTTCGCCGTTGGCGTACTTGGTAGCAATCTCCATCATCCGACTCAAGGTCATGTCACCGGTTCGACCAAATTTCAAACTCAGTTCTCTGTTCTTGACACCATCTTTGAAGGCGCATACTGCCTGATGGTCAGAGACATTTTCCACAGTGTGGTGCAAAGTGATCCACCTCTGAATATACTCTCTGAGAGTCTCGTTGGTTTTCTGCACGCAGACTTGCAACTCTGTCAATCCCGCTGGTCGCTTGCAAGTCCCTTCGAACGTTCTGACGAACACTCGGGACAGATCTTCCCAAGTGTAAATACTGCTAGGAGGCAATTGAGTCAACCATGCCCTGGCAGAACCTTCCAACATGAGGGGCAAATGCTTCATGGCCACCTCGTCGTTCCCACCACCGATCTGAACTGCCACTCGGTAGTCTTCAAGCCAAGTTTCAGGCTTAGACTCACCAGTGAACTTGCTGACTCCTGTTGCCAGCCTGAAATTAGGGGGAATAACAGCGGCTCTGATAGCTCTGCTGAAACATTCGGGACCAGAAACATGTACTCGACTGCTCGTGGGCACTTCTCTGTCGAGTGCACCACGATGGGCTCTGTTCCGGTCGACCAACCCTTGCACGATAATGGATCGCGCGTCGAAGCCTGGCTCCCTGGGGTCAACTGGAACTCTATGCCCTGTACTGTACTGACGCCTATCATCTGGCTGCCGAGGAGCGTAAGACCCACCCCTCGGAGGGGAATAGGGCACTCGACGCCTATCATCTCGGTCGAGTCTGTCGCCATATTGATCTCGCCGATACTCACGCCCTTCGCGCCGCGGAGGCGATCTGGGGCTATGAGCCGACTGAACCGTATTCACAGTGACAGATCGACTGTGAATTCTGTTGCGCGACTGAGACACGGCTGAATTCTGATCTCCTGCTGCCCGGAGCAGATCCCTGATCTGCAGCAAACCTCTGCCAGCTTCTGACTGCGAAGGCTGAATGGACTCTGCTATACGGGTCGCAGCTGCTAAATTCTGAATTGGGGTTCGATATACCTGAGTCGGCGGGAAGAGTTGACGTCGACTGGTATCGGGAACTCGTTGCCGCGCGCGCTCGTCGAGTGCTCGCTGAAGGTTCTCCAGTCGAGTGCGCTCGGCCAAATTGGCTAGACGCGCCTCCTCCAAGGCACGAGCCTCGGGGGTTTCTCCTGCGATGGGAACGCGCAGGGGATCCTCGTTCCTGCGGCGAAGCTCTTCTCTTTGCAAAGAGTCGAGTGGCTCGGGCTGGTACTCTTCGTAGCCTCGAGCAGGGTCGCTGCCGTCACCTGCTCCACCACCGCGGGCGAAGCCAGGAGGGCTGTGGGGCCCGTCGACCATCAAGATTTCCGCCGCTGGATCACTGCTTCCGCACTCGGATGCAGTCTCTCCGGAGCCAGTCGACTGATCGAACAAGCCGTAGAGAGATTCGTTGGGCTCGATTGCCGCAACTTGTGTAGTGGTCGGCTGACGAGCCACCGCGTGACTCACCCATCGCTGAAGCCTCGACCGGCCTGAGCGCTTGCGCTGGCGGGAGACTGGGAGGGTGGAAGACGGAGGAGCCGACCGATACTGGGTCGATGGTTGCCGCAGCAGAACGCCGCGGACACATGCGCGAAAATGCGTCGCACCGCGGACGGGGAGCGCATCCACGTCGAGTGGAGCCTCCTGGAGCCATGCGGAGTCGTCGGTGATGAAGGTGAGAGTGCCGAGACGGATCTCTTGTCCCTCGATCAAAACTCCAGCAGACACCATGATGAAAATACTCGGAAGAATCGCAACTTCTCCACAAAATCGCTAAAACACCCGCCCCAAGGTGGGCGCCAACTGTCGTGGTTCTAAGCCTGACAGTAGAGTGGGGGGTAGGTATGGAGAGGCAAGGTCCTAGCTATGGAGAGGTTGTAAGCACAAAAGATGTACGAGTTCAGGCCCTTCTCGGAAGAAGTAACAGCCCTACGTCTCGGAGCCCGGAGGCGGTCGAGTGGATTATGAATGTATGGATTACAAGATGCCGAACCCTTCTGCCTGTGGAGGGGGGTGGCTTATATAGAGTGCGCCAGGACCCCAGCCAGCCCACGTAGGAGAAGGTTTAAGGTGAGTTAAGTCTGGGGCGTTACTGGTAACGCCCCACATAAAGTGCCTTTACTATCATAAAGTCTACTTAATTACAGACCGTTGCGGTGCAGAGTGCCTCTTGACCTCCTGGTGGTCGAGTGAGTCTTCGTGGTCGAGCCCTTCAGGCCAGTCGAGTGTGTCCTCGTTGGTCGAGTGAGTCCTCGTTGGTCGACTGGAAGGCGACCTCTTCTAGGGATGTCCTAGGGTAAGTTACTTGGGACAGGTCCGTGACCCTACCCTAGGTACATAACCCCATCACCCGTCCCTCCGCCCGCCCACCATTGCTATATAAACTACTGCGTCGGCCATAACCGCAGTCATCCGCATCTGTTCCCTTTCTCCTGTCCACACAACTACTGCCCACCATGGCTTCCTCGTGCTCCAGCGCTCTTCGGGACAGGCGGACGACGGACCACAAGGAGATGGCAGCCATTGCTGCCGACCGGCTGGCCGGCAGGCAGCCAGAGGACGACGACGTCCCAATGGAGAACATGGTAGTCGACGATCCGGCGCCAACCCCCTCCTCCGCGCCTCGTTGGTGCATTGCACCATGACCATCGGCGAGGCCCGTGCCCAAGATATGGACAGGGTGAGGCAGATGCGTGAGGAGCAGTTCCGGGAGGCGCAGGCCGACGCCACCTACAACCACCATCTCCTCGAGGAGCACCTGCAAGCGGAGGAGCAGATCACCGTGGAGTGGGCGGAGCAGGAGGCGCTGCTCGACTCGTCCGCTCCACCCGCAAGGGCCGCCTCGAGCGCTGTCGGTACCGCATGCAGGTGGCGGAGGTTGCGGCTGCCTACAAAGAGGCTAGCAAAGAGGGCGATGAAGTGGGCGAGGCGCTGTTTGGCGAGACCGAGGACGAGGCAGAGGACAATGCCGGCTCCGACGAGTCCCCGCTCCGCTGGTGTCGACGAGGCCCTGCTCCGCCGAGGCCCTGCGGCGCCAACAACGAGGCAGAGGACACCGCCGGCTCCGCCGAGGCCCCGCCCCACCAACAACGAGGCAGAGGACATCGCCGGTTCCACCGAGGCCCCGCCCCGCTGCCAACGTGGCCGCGCCACACAGAAAACGAGGAAGAGTAGAACACGGTAGGTCGCCGCCGCTCGGGTCCAAGTAAGGCCACCGCTGCTACCCTTCGGTTGAAGCCAAGCTAGGCGGGTTGACCATTGACAGCCAGTTAGCTTCTTGGCGGCGACGTGGAGTGAGAGAGCTGCGTTGGAGAAGAACGCTGCTTCTACTTAACTGCTGGTGCAGTTGGCTGACTGACACGTAGGCCCAGCAGGCCACATGTCAGTTACGCAACTGCACCTGCAGTTAAGTCACTGAAGCTTCTGTTCAGCTCAGCGGGACACAGGTGGGTAGCTTCGGTTAATTAATTATACCTCCGGCGCACCCCTTTTTAGTTGAAGAATGTATGAAATGTAATGAAATCCGGCATGTTTATATGAAATCCGACCGTGTATGAATGAATTTATTTCGATTAGTTCAAATTCCTGTATCACTGGCATTGGATGAACATGCAAAACAATACGTACTAGCATTATTCCCAAGGTGATCACCTCGTTTGCAGCAGTTTCACATGTACTCCCTCCGGTCCTTTCTAGTCTGCATACAAGTTTTGTCTGCAGTCAAAGTATCTCTACTTTGACCAATCTTATACAAAAAAGTATGCACTTTCACAATGTGCAAAGTAAAAAGGAACAGAAGGAGTACAAAGAGTTTGAGCAGCTTTTTAGTGTTTCTGTACATTGCAATCAAACACAAAGGCATGGCAATTCATAGAGAACATTCAAAACAATCGATAATTATGCATCTCAGTGACTCACATGTCAGAGGCAATATTTACTTCACAACTAAATAATAAAGAAAAAATTGATCGACGCTACTGACGGCAAAGGGCGTCCCATTCGAAAATATCAAACGCATGTCTTGCTAAAATCAATGAGCAAAATTTGACAAGGTTGTCCCATTCCAAAATATCAAATGCCTACGATTGTGGAATGGGCAGGGTTTGCCATCAGTTCGGACATTGACATGGCACCTCGTGCTAAATAAACCAGCTGTTCTTTTTGTGCAGTTCCACCAAAATCAACCAAATTTGCACGTAGCTTGTATGATTTCGCCCTTATATGTTGCAATGCCTTGAACTTATCGGCACCACCTTTCTTGTGGTGGAAATGAATGATTCGATGTATTCATGAACATTTTGTGCACCCCTGATTGCACAAATACAAAAAAGTGATTAGTATAAAGCAAATTGTACTATGAATTGACAGTTTCAACAGGCACATACATGGTCCATGTAGAGCACACTTTTAGAAAAATGGAACTCACCAGAAAGAATCCTAAAACAACATTGTACTCGCGCATCACAACAAAAAGATGGAGATTTGTCAGTCCTTCTGAGCTGAAGTTAGTTTGGTCTTGCGGGGAGTAATGTAACCATCCTTCAACTGCTCCTTCTCATGAGAAGATAGACAGGCTTCTTCATCCTGGCATAATCGGAACTAGTCACTTCATGTACTCCATATTCTTCTTCGGAGGAAGATGATCCTGTTGTGCAAAGACAAGAGGACTACTAAATGCTAGCATCCCAGTTTGCTCGAAAAAAAGGAAAGGAAATATTTAAAACAGCACAGATGAAGCACTTCTCAAGGACAATACCATTTTTTCATGACAATATCTAAACAGTAGCACAACACAAATAGAGATGACAAAGCTCAATCATATGGATGAAATCAGTGGGCGAGTACCAACCTTTGTCAGGAGGCTTATTGTGTAGAGCATACAGATGAAACACTTCTCCAGAACCATCTGTTGCTATCTACGGTGGTGGCCATGCTTACTATATACTCCTCGATTAGTTTAATGTTTCCAACATCTTCTTGTGCAGTTCCACTAAAATATATGGTATCTTCAAAGAAGATCCCTGTTTGCACAAGTTGAGATAATTACATATTGCATTACGAGTGGCATCAAATCAGTGGCAAAACAATTGCTCGTTCCAGCCATAGCAATAAATTAAGATGCAAAACTATATCTTTACTTGTGTCATCACAGTTCCAGTGCTTCATTACAGCACCGGGAGTTGATTTTTGTTTTTCTTCCGCTTGTTCTTCCCCTTCATCACTTGGTTCAATAACATACAAGCTTCGCCTTCAATGTAAGATTTGGCATGTCAATTAGGGAGCACAAGTATAGTACTAAACTTAATTTTCTGATGAAAGTGGCAAAATACAGGACAGTAGTTGTGAAATATCCTTATCTTACCTCAATGGGATATTATGGTGCACATATAGATTGGAGTCTTGTCTCCATTTGTGCAGTTCACTAAAATCAAGCAACATTATCGTACAAGTAGCATAACATATGAAAGCACACTGCAAAATCATGTGAAAGAAGGCTAGTACTGACCTCTCATGATGCGGAATTCAAACAACTCACAAGAAGAAGATCTGAACCAAATTCGCCTTAACGGATAGGAAGTAAGATCTCCTCTTGTGCAGTTCCACTAAGATCAAGCAATCAAGCAACGTTGTCGGTGTGACATTTTGGTTGAACTGCACAAAACACTCTTCAAACATAAGTGTTTTGTGCAGTGCAACAAAATGTCACAATGGCAACAAGGTGAAGTAGATAACCCTGTTTACACAGAGGTGCAAAGGAAACAATTAGTGGTCAATAACGGTGGATGACACAGAAGCCAACAAAAATAAGCATCTACCTTATCTAAATGGGAAAGAAAGCAAGACAATAGCATTTCTCAAACGGTGGCATTGATTAATATTAACATAGAGATTATATTAACAATAAAATTCGTTAAACATGTAATTTGCTTTTAACTGTGGCATTGCATCAATTTTCCAGCGGCATTATTAGAGGGTGTTTGTTTACAGGAACATTTTGGTGTAGGGACTAAAAAAGCTCTGTGTCAATCCCATCTAAACCAAAGAGGAGGGACTTTTTGGGACTAAAAGTGGGCATTTCGGACTAAAGAAAGAAGACCCCGAGGGAGTCTTTTTGGGACTTTTTCCAACAGTTGCCCCTGCCACGCATCGCACCTTGTCTCTATTAGTTCATTACTAGGGGTAACATGGTCTTTTAGCATGTCATTTAATAACCTCTAGTCCATGTTTAGTCCCTGGAACCAAGCAGGTAGGGACTAGGGAGTTTTTAACCAAACAGGGCCTTAGATTAACAACAGCTAATGAGTTGCACGGGACAGTGGACGCACAAGCACCATGTGCATCTAGCGATGTATTGTGGTCATGCACAGTCTGTTGCAACAAAGAACAAACAACCAAGGAGCATATGTGTTGGTCCCAGTTTTGTTATCTTTAGACACCTTTCCCTATGTGAGTGCAGCAAATCTAGTCCTGCTCAAACTCTACAGCCTTGTCCCTTCCTTTCCTTTTTGAAATAGTACTTTCGCCCCTTCCTTTCCTCTTTGAACCACATCCTAGATTTATGCGATACAAGTTTCCCCATTACTTTCCCCCATTCCTTTCCTCTTTGAACCATGTCCTAGATTCATGCTATACAACTTTCCCCCTTCATTTCCTATTTGAACCACGTCCTAGATTCATGCCATATACAACTTTTCCCACAACTTTCCCCCACACCTTTACTCTTTGAACCACGTCCTAGATTCATGGTTTACATGCAACTACAGCAATGCATGTGGAGTAAGTAAATTATACCTTAAGGTTCTTGGGGCGTGGTTCGGTGGGCGATGGGACAGCGGCGAAGAAGAAGGGGTCGAAGGCCCTCACGCGCCACTGCTGGGTGGAAAGTGAACAGCAGCGCCGGTAGTCCCTCACCGACGGTGACAGTGTTAAGCCTCCTTCCCTTCCCGGTGGACGGATCCTGCCGGCTCTTTGAGCAGCAGTGAGGGGAGAGAGAGGCGTGTGAAGAGAGCAACTACAAGCGTTGAGGCTCCAGCGTGTATATATATATACTGGAGAGAGAGTGTGAAGCGTGCAAACCCTAGAAAACATTTTGACCAGTCAAAGAATCCTCCTGGCACAAATTATGCTCAAGTGTAGTTATCGAACCCGAGACCTCAAGTTTGATGAGTGAACAGGCTAACTAGCTACACAACCCTCCCGTTATGTTCAACGAGAGGGAAATAACCTTTTATACATTCCTGCATTCGTGTGACAAGCATGCCGTGTTTTTTTATGTGTGCGTGGGAGTCATTGGGATTTCAATCATAACCGTGTCATGTGGCTTTGGTGGTAAGACTATCCACAATGGTGCAGAAATAATGCAGCCTTAGTCACCTTACCTCTCTCCACGTAGTACGCTGGGTCCCACTAGTCAGAGGGTGAAACAAACAAATTAATAAGAAAAATTAAAAGCGTCAGCGCTGTATCTTACCTCACACATCTCGCTACTGCTCGGGAACACTGTCTAATTGATCCCTCTGTTCGCTCACGTACTATTTTAAGTGAATCCTTATTATAACATGCACACAAATTTTGGGCACTTGTATTCGACATAAGTCAGTGTGCCATCGTATCTCGTATACTTACTACTCCCTCCGTCTAGGTGTAATAAGTCACGTTAGAAGGTGCAACGGGACCAAGGTGCGTGCGTGCACGCGCGCGCGCGTGTGTGTGTGTGTGTGTTTAGCAGCATGTGTCTGTTAGGGAGAGCGACAGATCGACCTACTTCTACAGAGAGATGTTGTGTAGTGTACGATTTTAGCCGGGAGAGTCGGTGCATCCTCTCGTTTCCGGGCGTGTCCGGTAGGGACATGCGGACAGCTGCCACGCCCGCTCCTGACCAGCCTGGCCCACCCAAAGCCCCTCCATCGCCCGCGCGCGCTTCCCGCCCGAAACGGTCAGCGCCACTCCAAAGAATTGGTGCCACATTCATGCCCGGGCAGAGCGGACGCGACCTCTCACTGGCGCAAGAGTGATGGTTTCTTCGTCCGTCCAACTTACTGTTGGGTCTATGTGATTTGATGGCTCATTGGTCTTTATTACTAAGGTGGTAGGACTGCTGGATGTCCCACGCTTTTGGTGAAAGGAGGTACTACTACTAGATTACAATTTTCTCCATTCTTACAGCGGAGGCGTGCAAGAGCAGTGAAAACATGCAGGCTCAGTGATTACATGGCCGACCTCACACTATCACCGTGCGACACCTAACTCTTTACATAGTACTCCCTCTGTTCCTAAATATTACTAGATGAGTCCCCGCGCGTTGCCGCATAATAGCGGTATATCTCTCTGCGCAAAATTATCGATTTCATAGAACTAAAAAAAACTCTATAACCGCATGACAAATGTGGTAGCCAAACTAAATAAACTCCCATCATCATTTAGATCATCCCATGTAAGGAAAAAAGATCAGCCAACTCCTACTACATAATGGGATTATATTTTTCTTTTTGACATGTTAATGGGATTTAAAAGCTCACTTACATGCATGCTACCAGTGCATGCTTGCATGCAGACATGTTGATGTGATTTAAACCCCACTCACATGCATGTGCCACGGTATTTCTGCATGCTTGCATGTGGCTTAGTGCGGAGCCTCTCAATGTCTAGATCAGACGGCTATTATGGACTGATTTACTTCATCTAATGGCTACATCAATTTTGATGATGTGGCTCAAGGAGAGGATAGAGAATTCCTAGTAGTGGGGGCTAGCTATTTCTAGTAGATAAGTCTTTGTAGAGATTCCACTACATACGGAACAAAATGAATGAATCTACACTTAAAATGCATCTATATACATCCGCATGTGGTTCATGGTGAAATATCTACAAAGACTTATATTTAGGAACGGGGGAGATGGCTTACCAAGCAAGCTTCTCCTCATTCTGCGAGTTGACGGGACACATCAAAAGTACTCCAGTGTATAGAGCCTTGCCTCTAAGGTAGGCCCCACATGGTTGGCCTCTTTTTTTAACATAACACGTCAAGTCGCAATTTGTTTGTTCACCCGTGGTAGACGATCCTCCCTCCACCAAGTGGAAAACCAGTACACGTGCCAAATTACCATGTGGGATGCCTTTTTCGTACAGAAATGAGCTCCACAGTGTACCCGCACCGGTGTGGTTGGGAAAGAGACGGGAGTACGTGCGCCGTGCATGCACCTCTTCTCTTCGTGCACGTCCCCCACCTACGTGGGTGGTGGGGGTGGGGTGGGGGTTGATTTCGTGAATTATTTGTGGGAATATTTGTCGATGACATCTCAAACAAAATTTTGCATGCAATGTGTGTGAAATGGAGGCATATCCATATCATACATAGAGGGTCGGGCAATCCACGAGAAGAGAGGGAGGGTCATAGCTATCGATAGAGTCGAAGAGAGGATCAGTGGGTGGGTGCGAGATCGATGAAGAGAGCCATCGAAATTGTGTGTGTGTGCAAGTCAAAGATATAGGGCGACTGGCCTACCGGAACGTTAGAGGGCACATGTCAAGTTTGTGTGTGGCAGGGAGACATGACTAGAGCGCTCGATGTATCGGTGTGTGTGGGGGGAGGGGGTGGGGGAGGGGTAGGTAGAGGCCTAACTATATAGGTAGAACGACTCGTATATGTGTTGAGAAGGAGAGACCCAGCTATGTCTTGAGGGAGATCGGTCGACATCCAAACATAACTGAAGGACGGGAACGCTACCTCTTGAGCACTGCGTTGGATTTCCCCAAAGAGGAAGGGATGATGCAGCAAAGTAGCGTAAGTATTTCCCTCAGTTTTTGAGAACCAAGGTATCAATCCAGTAGGAGGCTACGCTCGAGTCCCTTGTACCTACACAAAAACAATAGCTCAATGCAACCAACACGCTTAGGGGTTGTCAATCCCTTCACGATCACTTACGAAAGTGAGATCTGATAGAGATGATAAATAATATTTTTGGTATTTTTGGTATAGAGATGCAAAGTAAAAGGTAAAAGCAAAGTAAAAGCAAAGCAATAATAAAGTGATGGAGATTGATATGATGAGAAATAGACCCGGGGGGCATAGGTTTCACTAGTGGCTTCTCTCAAGAGCATAAGTATTCTACGGTGGGTGAACAAATTACTGTTGAGCAATTGACAGAATTGAGCATAGTTATGAGAATATCTAGGTATGATCATGTATATAGGCATCACGTCCGAGACAAGTAGACCGAAACAATTCTGCATCTACTACTATTACTCCACTCATCGACCGCTATCCAACATGCATCTAGAGTATTAAGTTAAAAACAGAGTAATGCCTTAAGCAAGATGACATGATGTAGAGGGATAGTTTCATGCAATATGATAAAAACCCCATCTTGTTATACTCGATGGCAACAATACAATACATGCCTTGCTGCCCCTTCTGTCACTGGGAAAGGACGCCACAAGATTGAACCCAAAGCTAAGCACTTATCCCATGGCAAGCAAAACCAATCTAGTAGGCCAAACCAAACTGATAATTCGAAGAGACTTGCAAAGATAACCAATCATACATAAAATAATTCGGAGAAGATTCAAATATTATTCATAAATAGACTGGATCATAAACCCACAATTCATTGGTCCCAAAAAACACACCGCAAAAAGAAGATTACATCGAATATATCTCCACGAGAGAGGGGGAGAACATTATATTGAGATCCAAAAAGAGAGAAGAAGCCATCTAGCTACTAGCTATGGACCCGTAGGTCTGAAGTAAACTACTCACACTTCATCGGAGGGGCTTGGATGATGATTTAGAAGCCCTCCGTGATCGATGCCCCCTCCGGCGGAGCTCCGGAACAGGCCCCAGGATGGGATCTTGTGGATACAGAAAGTTGCGGCGGTGGAATTAGGTTTTTGGCTCCGTCCCCGATCGTTTGGGGGTACGTGGATATATATAGGAGGAAGAAGTACGTCGGTGGAGCTTCGAGGGACCCACAAGGCAGGGGGCGCGCCCTCCACCCTCGTGACCACCTCGTGACTTTCTTGATGGAGGGTCCAAGTCTCCTGGATCTTATCTGATGAGAAAATCACATTTCTGAAGGTTTCATTCCGTTTGGACTCCGTTTGATATTCCTTTTCTTCGAAACCCTAAAACAGGCAAAAAAACAACAATTCTAGGCTGGGCCTCGGTTAATAGGTTAGTCCAAAAAATAATATAAAAGTGGAAAATAAAGCCCAATAATGTCTAAAACAGTAGATAATATAGCATGGAGCAATCAAAAATTATAGATACGTTGGAGACGTATCAAGCATCTCCAAGCTTTATTCCTGCTCGTCCTCGAGTAGGTAAATGATAAAAACGGAATTTTTGATGCGGAGTGCTACTTGGCATAATTTTAATGTAATTCTTCTTAATTGTGGTATGAATATTCAGATCCGAAAGATTCAGGACAAAAGTTCATATTGACATAAAAATGATAATACTTCAAGCATACTAACTAAGCAATTATGTCTTCTCAAAATAACATGGCCAAAGAAAGTTCATCTGTACAAAATCATATAGTTTAGTAATGTTTCATTTTCGTCACACAAGAATGTTCTCATCATGCACAACCCCGATGACAAGCCAAGCAATTGTTTCAT
The DNA here is from genome assembly GCF_018294505.1 of Triticum aestivum. Lineage (NCBI taxonomy): Eukaryota > Viridiplantae > Streptophyta > Magnoliopsida > Poales > Poaceae > Triticum > Triticum aestivum. The sequence continues at coordinate 666,148,545 of NC_057797.1, read as the reverse complement.
ATTTTAGTAATCTCAAACCTATAAACTTTCACATAATATATGAGCGCGAGCCATGGACATAGCACTATGGGTGGAATCTATACCTCTATATCTATCTATCTATCTATCTATCTATCTATCTATATCTATATCTATATCTATATCTATACCTATACTAATTACACACTCCCAAGAAATTCCCACGTTAATTAGAATTTATGGACCGTTAATCTGGTGAGACCAAATTATTACGGTGTAGATCTTTCGATAGGACAAAAAAATTTCATCAAATTAAACCATGATATATCTAAATCCGTAGGATGACTAGCATCGTATCCCTTAAAAAGAACTCACCAGCAAACACGATCTATCTACATCCGTAGAATGACCTAGCATAAATCAGTATCCCGTCGAAAAACAATAGCATACCCTGTAGCAGCCATGTGCGGCAGGAGGACTCCTATGCTCACGCTCCTTGATTGGGTCTAGTCTCTAATCTCTCTCTCTCTCTTCTCCTATTTAATCTCTTCACCCCTGAATTAAGGCTGGACGGTTGTGTGTATGGTAAGCTTTTCTCTTTCTCTAACCTCTTCGCCCTGATTTTAAAGGGTGCGTGGTCAGTACTTTCTGCTTTTACATCTTCAAAATCAAATCATGGCGATCAGTACATGCAAAGGAAAAAAAGAGGAAAGGTGAGCACAAGTCACTGCAGACGTCAATCCAAATCGGCAGCGCATCTCATCCATGATGGATGCATGGCACGTAGTTGGCCCGGGGATCACGACGTTCACGGCGGCCGTGCGCCAAGGCGTTGTCTCGGACGGCCGGACCAACTTCCCGTTGACGCGTCCTCGCCAAGACCACAGGTGTGTACTGCTATAGCATGAGACAGCAGGCGTGTTGATAGGAGACGACGATGCCGGTGGCCGGTCATACGCCTCAGGGTGAGCGTGAGATGCATGCCCGCATAGAATATGCATTTGAATAGCCATTCGCTAGCTTGGTTGATCAATTAGAGAACTCACATACATGCCTACTTCGTGATGCTAGCTACATGTTGTAGAAGTCTGATGCTAGGCCAAACTATTATATAATACTAAGTTCTAGAATTAGGACTCCCATGCAAGCCTACTTCGTGATACTACATGTTGTAGAAGTCTGATGCTAGGCCAAACTATTATATAATACTAAGTTCTAGAATTAATCTTGAAAGAGATTAAGCTAATGATGTTGAAGATTATGCAGTTCCAGTGCCTTGAAGGACATATGGTATTTTCCGAGCCTATATCCATGAAGAAATATTTATGGCGACGAGACATACTGAAGTCTTGCATCCTGTATCGACGAACAACGCGATGGACGAGTCGAGCCGTGAGCCTATGACGCCCAACAAAGACAATGGCACGAGCAATATAATTATGATTTCATGAGAAGAAAAAAGCACAATGTGCGGGCAGCATGACTGTGGAATCTGGCCAGCCAGTAGTCGTGGCATGCGCCGCCATGCACCAGCGGTCCGTTTTGCTGCTACGGCGGCGACGGGCTCTGGCGCGAGCGGGTGCAGTTGCAAGGAGCAGTACATCTGCTGTCTGGGCGCGCTGTCGACGGGGAGTTGGTCCGGCCATCCGCGACGACACCTTGACGCACAACCGCCGTGAATGTCCTGTAGCTGAGGCGACAATGTGTCATACTTCCACCATGGACGAGATGTCAGACAGACTGTCGGTGACAAGCTGCTTCAGTGCTGCGTCGTGCCGTTTCGCCGCCGTCGTCGAGGCCTTTCGAGCCGGAAGGAATTGACCACCGTCGTCGTTACGCATGTACTTACCCAGTAGGGCACATGGACAGAATCATTCAAGCTGCTTGGGAAGTCAGCTTAACTACATGCACGCCCCTTTCTGTGTAATGTGAGTTGCACCTTGTGCCAAAATCCTCTCTTCTCGCTGTCAACATCTGCCATTCTGATCCTTTTCTATTGCCTAATGTCACTAAATATGACTTCTCCAGCTTCTCCCGGCGGATATCTAACATTGCACTGCTACACAGCTACCTGCTGCGGGAGGTAAGTCCTATTTACTTGGACGTACAAGTTGGCCATCTAGCTGGACCCAAGTAATACTTCGTGGAAACAATACCAATCCAGTATTATTTTTTCGAGCATACCTGTTGATGTTGTTCGCACTCATATCAAGTATACCTGCTCTGCAATAGATGTATTGTTTTATCACTATAGCTGATTATGAAAGAAACAAGCAATGTATTATATGCATGCCTCATGGCTATGTATTTCTATACCGACGGTGTTGCCATGCAACTAGATTTATGGCATGAAAAGGTAAAACATAGTATTAGTGAAGGTTTTGCCAGAAACATTGTTACATGAACATTGTCAACTAGCAGAAAATATAAACATTTATGTATTAATAGGCCATTTTCGTTGGTGCATGTTGATAGTTTGTTCTGTTGACATCCATGATGAAATACGGTGATACAAAAAATATGTAGATATACTTTTCTTTTAGATTGGGTTGTTACATTAGACAATTTGCCAATATTGCTGTGTACAAGTGTGGTCATTTTATGTGCAATTGGTCGGTGCTAATTTGTTCGTGAAATTCATATATTGGCATCAGATTATACAAGGGTATCAATTTAGCTCAAATTTACCAAATGAAGTTTAATAATATTATGATTATTTTAAGCATTTTCCACAATGCAAACTATTGAAGATTTGGTTATACTAATATAAGAATATACAACAACACTGCGAATTATGCTGCTTCTGTGCATATAGACTAGACAAAATTGACAATGACCGACAACTTCCACAATATTAGTAAGCAATAAGTTTCTTGCTATATTATATTCATGAATAAACATAGCAATACAGAAATCTATGGAGCAGCACTAATTTTTGAGCTTTTGTGGGTTACAATCATCATCAAAGATGACTTTGGTCACAACATCATTTAATGAGAAGATTGCAACTTTTGTAAATTTTAACAATATTGTACACAAGCATGGTATCTTGCATATTTTTAGTGCTAAATTATTCAAGAATTTAATGTTAGCATCAGTTCATAAGGTGCATAAATTTTAGTATCAGATTGACTTGGTGTATTACTTCGTCGAAGAAAAGATAATAATTATCTACTGTTGTTTTCTAGAACCACACAAGCTATTGCATGACGATTTTGATTCTATTAAGATGGAACAACCGTAGTAGTACTATAACCGAATGTGAAGCATCTAAGTTACTGTATTCTACAGATAAATGAAACATTTCCATCACATGGCTACCACAAATAAGTATAAGCCATCCCAGTTGGTTGCAAAATCAAATTGAATATATCATTGCATAACTTTGAGCATAGTTTGAAGTAAAAATGATTATTAGATCAAATTCAACTATAATTAATTTATGTGGGCCTAGCCATGCGAATGCATGGGTTGACGACTAGTAGAATATAATGAGGGGGGTTATGTGGAGAAGACAAAAAGGGAGAAAGTCTCACATCAACGAGGCTAATCAATGGACTATGGAGATGCCCACCGATTGATGTTAATGCAAGGAATAGGGATTGCCATGCAACGGATGCACTAGAGCTATAAATGTATGAAAGCTCAACAAAAGAAACTAGTGGGTGTGCATCCAACTTGCTTGCTCACGAAGACCTAGGGCACTTGAGGAGGCCCATTGTTGGAATATACAAGCCAAGTTCTATAATGAAAAATTCTCACCAGTATATGAAAGTGATAATATGAGAGACTCTCTACTATGAAGATCATGGTGCTACTTTGAAGCACAAGTGTGGTAAAAGGATAGTAACATTGTCCCTTCTCTCTTTTTCTCTCATTTTTTTGGGCCTTCTCTTTTTATGGCCTTTTTTATACCTCACTTGGGACAATGCTCTAATAATGATGATCATCACACTTCTATTTATTTACAACTCAATGATTACAACTCGATACTAGAACAAAGATGAATCTATATGAATGCCTCGGGCGGTGTACCGGGATATGCAATGAACTAAGAGTGACATGTATGAAAGAATTATGAACGGTGGCTTTGCCACAAATACTATGTCAACTACATGATCATGCTAAGCAATATGACAATGATGAATGTGTCATGATAAACGGAATGGTGGAAAGTTGCATGGCAATATATCTCAGAATGGCTATGGAAATGCCATAATAGGTAGTATGGTGGCTGTTTTGAGGAAGATATAAGTAGGTTTATGTGTGAAAGAGCGTATCATATCACGGGGTTTGGATGCACCAGCGAAGTTTGCGCCAACTCTCAATGTGAGAAAGGGCAGTGCACGGTACCGAAGAGGCTAGCAAGGATGGAAGGGTGAGAGTGCGTATAATCCATGGACTCAACATTAGTCATAAAGAACTCACATAATTATTGCAAAAATCTACAAGTCATCAAAAACCTCGGCACTACACGCATGCTCCTAGGGGGATAGATTGGTAGGAAAATACCATCGCTCGTCCCCGACCGCCACTCATAAGGAAGACAATCAAATAACACCTCATGCTTCAAATTTGTTGCATAACATTTACCATACATGCATGCTACGGGACTTGCAAACTTCAACACAATTACTTCTCAATTTCACAACTACTCAACTAGCATGACTTTTATATTATTACCCCCATATCTCAAAACAATCATCAAGCATCAAACTTTTCTTAGTATTCAACACACTCATACGAAAGTTTTATTATTAATCTTGCATACCAAGCATATTAGGATTTTAAGCAAATTACCATGCTATTAAGACTCTCAAAATAATCTAAGTGAAGCATGAGAGATCAATAGTTTTTATAAAACAAATCCACCACCGTGCTCTAAAAGATATAAGTGAAGCACTAGAGCAAAACTATCAAGCTCAAAAGATATAAGTGAAGCACATAGAGTATTCTATCAAATTCCAAATCATGCATGGCTCTCTCAAAAGGTGTGTACAGAAATGATGATTGTGGTAAACTAATAAGCAAAGACTCAAATCATAAAAGACACTCCAAGCAAAACACATATCATGTGGTGAATAAAAATATAGCTCCAAGTAAAGTTATCGATAGAAGTAGATGAAAGAGGGGATGCCTTCCGGGGAATCCCCAAGCTTTGGCTTTTAGGTGTCCTTAGATTATCTTGGGGGTGACATGGGCATCCCCAATCTTAGGCTCTTGCCACTTCTTGTTCCATAATCCATCAAATCTTTACCCAAAACTTGAAAACTTCACAACACAAAACTTAAAGTCGAAAATCTCGTGAGCTCCGTTAGCGAAAGAAAACAAAAGACCACTTCAAGGTAATGTAATGAACTCATTATTTATTTATATTGGTGTTATAACTACTGTATTCCAACTTCTATATGGATTATAAACTATTTTACTAGCCATAGATTCATCAAAATAAGCAAACAACACACGAAAAACAGAATCTGTCAAAAACAGAACAGTCTGTAGTAATCTGTAGCTAGCGCAAGATCTGGAACCCCCAAAATTCTAAAATAAATTTCTGGACGTGAGGAATTTATCTATTAATCATCTTCAAAAATAATTAACTAAATATCACTTTCCAAATAAAAATGACAGCAGTTCTCGTGAGCGCTAAAGTTTCTGTTTTTTACAGCAAGTTCAACAAGACTTTCCCCAAGTCTTCCCAACGGTTCTACTTGGCACAAACACTAATTAAACACAAAAAAACACAACCAAAACAGAGGCTAAATAATTTATTTATTACTAAACAGGATCAAAAAGCAAGGAATAAAAATAAAATTGGGTTGCCTCCCAACAAGCGCTATCATTTAACGCCCCTAGCTAGGCATAACAAGCAAGAATAGATCTAGGTATTGCCATCTTTGGTAGGCAATTCTTCAATGAGGCATCTACCTCCCTTAGGAATTTCTTTTCTTTCTAGTGGTTATCAAACTCTTAGGTACAAGATCGAAAAATTCATTTGTAGCAATTGGTTCCTTAATGATAGCAAAAAGATTGGGATGAATACTTATAGATTTAAGATCCACAGTTCCCTTACTAGATGATTCACCCTAATTTTTAGGAACATACATAAGCTTGGCAATTTTAGTAGGAGGACTTGGAGTATTCTTTACGGAAGAAAAAGAGGTTCCCAAGTTCGTAATGATACCCTCAAGTTTATTGATTCTAGTAGAATCTAAGTTTATTTTCTCATTAACTATGGGTTCCTTTTCCTTAATATTTTTCAAAGTCATTCCTACCTTAGATCCATATTGGGTAATTTGATTTTCGATCTTTTTATCTAGATTTTCAATTAATTCAATAGTAGCAACTTTATTTTCAATAATTTCAGGTCTTTGCATGACATGCTCCAAAGTTAACATAGTTCCATTAACCAAAAGAGGTGGTGAGCCAAATAAATCTAACATAGCATTATAAGAATAAAAAATATGGCTACCCAAGAATTTCCCTCCGGTAATGGTATCAAGGATATATCTATACCAAGGATTAGCACCTACATAAAAATTGCGGAGAAGAACTGAAGTAGATTGCTTCCTGGTAGATCTATTTTGAGCATTGCAAATTCTATACCAAGCATCTTTTAGACTTTCTCCCTCCCTTTGTTTAAAATTTATAACTTCATTCTCGGGAGACAATGGAGAAGATATGAGACTAGCCATGACGACAAGCAAACAAACTAACACACGAGCAAACAAAAAGCAAACGGGCAAAAGAGGCAAATAGAGAGAGAGGGAGGATAAAGCGGCAAGGGTGAAGTGGGGGAGAGGAAAACGAGAGGCAAATGGAAAATAATGTAATGCGGGAGATAGGGATTGTGATGGGTACTTGGAATGTTGACTTTTGCGCAGACTCGCCGGCAACGGCGCCAGAAATTCTTCTTGCTACCTCTTGAGCACTGCGTTGGATTTCCCCAAAGAGGAAGGGATGATGCAGCAAAGTAGCGTAAGTATTTCCCTCAGTTTGTGAGAACCAATGTATCAATCCAGTAGGAGGCTACGCTCGAGTCCCTCGTACCTACACAAAAACAATAGCTCAACGCAACCAACGCGCTTAGGGGTTGTCAATCCCTTCATGGTCACTTACGAAAGTGAGATCTGATAGAGATGATAAATAATATTTTTGGTATTTTTGGTATAGAGATGCAAAGTAAAAAGTAAAAGCAAAGTAAAAGAAAAGCAATAATAAAGTGATGGAGATTGATATGATGAGAAAGAGACCCGGGGGCCATATGTTTCACTAGTGGCTTCTCTCAAGAGCATAAGTATTCTACGGTGGGTGAACAAATTACTGTTGAGCAATTGACAGAATTGAGCATAGTTATGAGAATATCTAGGTATGATCATGTATATAGGCATCACGTCCGAGACAAGTAGACCGAAATGATTTTGCATCTACTACTATTACTCCACTCATCGACCGCTATCCAGTATGCATCTAGAGTATTAAGTTAAAAACAGAGTAACGCCTTAAGCAAGATGACATGATGTAGAGGGATAGTTTCATGTAATATGATAAAAAAACCATCTTGTTATCCTCGATGGAAACAATACAATACGTGCCTTGCTGCCCCTTCTGTCACTGGGAGAGGACACCGCAAGATTGAACCCAAAGCTAAGCACTTCTCCCATGGCAAGAAAAACCAATCTAGTAGGCCAAACCAAACTGATAATTCGAAGAGACTTGCAAAGATAACCAATCATACATAAAAGAATTCAGAGAAGATTCAAATATTATTCATAAATAGGCTGGATCATAAACCCACAATTCATCGGTCTCAACAAACACACCGCAAAAAGAAGATTACATCGAATAGATCTCCACGAGAGAGGAGGAGAACATTGTATTGAGATCCAAAAAGAGAGAAGAAGCCATCTAGCTACTAGCTATGGACCCGTAGGTCTGAAGTAAACTACTCACACTTCATCGGAGGGGCTTGGATGATGATGTAGAAGCCCTCCGTGATCGATGCCCCCTCCGGCGGAGCTCTGGAACAGGCCCCAAGATGGGATCTCGTGGATACAGAAAGTTGCGGCGGTGGAATTAGGTTTTTGGCTCCGTCCCCGATTGTTTGGGGGTACGTGGATATATATAGGAGGAAGAAGTACGTCGGTGGAGCTTCAAGGGGCCCACGAGGCAGGGGGCGCGCCCTCCACTCTCGTGACCACCTCGTGGCTTTCTTGACGGAGGGTCCAAGTCTCCTGGATCTTATCTGATGACAAAATCACGTTTCCGAAGGTTTCATTCCGTTTGGACTCCGTTTGAGATTCCTTTTCTTCGAAACCCTAAAACAAGCAAAAAATAGCAATTCTGGGTTGGGCCTCCGGTTAATAGGTTAGTCCCAAAAATAATATAAAAGTGGAAAATAAATCCCAATAATGTCTAAAACAGTAGATAATATAGCATGGAGCAATCAAAAATTATAGATACATTGGAGACGTATCAGGGAAATATGATGGGACAAAGAGAGAGAGAGAGAGGAGAGAGAGAGGGAGGGAGAGGGAGGGAGAGGGGTAGAGTGCTGGATGGGTGATGGAGTTGCTTCTCGAAGATGGTGGGAGAGGCCTACTAGACAAACTGAGGGTGGAACTGCAATGTTATCAATAAGAGTGGGGATGTGTTCCTGTGTGTGCCTGTGCGTGATAGATCTGTCGGGACGCATCCATGGATGATGAAGGGGAACCATGTGTTTGGTAAGCAAACCTAACTAGATCGGTAGATCAATTGTTGTTTGTCGGAGGAAGGGAGACACACAACTAATGAGGTAGATCGATTGACGTGTGGGTAAAAACGAGTTATAAGGATGTAGCTAGCTATATGTATAGCGAGAGATCGGTCGGTGTACGTCCATTTGTTAGAGGCAAATAAGGCCCAGTGAGACGGATAGACAGAGAGAATGGAGCTAGGAGGTGGTGCGAGAGGCCCAACTACTAGCTAGATACGGGGAGGAGTGTGCGGTTGTGAGATCGATGAAAAGAGGGGTGAGAGTTTACACGTGTGTCTGACCGTATGAGAGACACGAGGCAAGGACACATAAAGGAGGAGATTGAAGGTGTGTGTGTATGTTGTAGGCTGGCATCGCTTGAGAGGTTTATCGATCAGTGTGTTTCAGAAAGGAGTTGTGGAGACTCTGGGAGAACGACCTAAAGAAAAAAAAATGAATGTGCCCGGTGTATAGAATGCCGAGGGAGGGGGAGGGCGAGGAGGGCGTGTGCATGCACGAGAGAAAGTTAGTGGTAGCTACAAAGGTTAGAGGATTGTGTGGGTGTAAGAGACTAACAAAGATCATAATTTGATATGAAAGCGGATTCATATATATGAATAGGAGATCATAGTGTTTTAAACATTGCATGCATGAATATATCGGTGATACACGTGTTGTGCACATGTTATACCATAATGTGATAATGCATGGCGTTTGCAACTCGCAGCTAAATGCCGAACAATCTAAACCATACCATACACCAAACAATCTCACATTTTATTTGAATTTGTGATAATGTGTGGCGTTTGCAGCTTACAACTAAATATCGAACAATCTAAACAATACTATATATCGAACATTCTCACATTTTATTTGAATTTGTGGTAATGTGTGGTGTTTGCAACTCACATCTAAATACTTGTAGGCGTAGGGGGCGGGGCACCATACATAATGTGATAAACACATTATACATATGAGACATGGTTTAGATTATGAAGATCTAGCTAGAGGTAGAAATGTAATGTGACTTGAAATCAAAATAAAGTGGATTCAAAAAATCTAGTTCGAGTTCATATAGTACACATAGTTCATATGTAACTCGAGACTAATCATGTGGTGTGCAGTGAAGATAATACACAAATGATGGTTTAACTTGACAATAATGATGATTGTAGATCTTATTAAAACAGAGAAACGAATTCAAATGCTTTGACTTCACAACAATCATTACCGTAGATCTTATTCAAATAGAGAAACGAATTCAAATTTAGTTCATATTGAAGCGGTAGTATATACGTTTGGAATGCACTAAAACGTTCATTTGAGTAGTAGGTTGCATGCATTATACACGTAGCAAAATATTTTAATTGAACATAACATGAATTCAAAGTTTTGAATGACATTTGTAGTGCGCATTGATTTGGTACAGTACACGTTAGGCTTGTCCGAAAATTTCAACCCGCGCCTTGTTAGCCCGAAATATTTAAGATATATCTTTGTCTCGTTGTGCTCCGACAACTCCCTCCATCTCAACCCACGCCTTGCAATTCCAAAATTACAACGCGCGCGAAAACTCCCACCTCCTGTGAAATCCTGACACGCGAAATGCCCGTGGTACCCCTGAACCAAAAGAACCACCTCAAATCGGTGGGGGTACTTTTGTAACTTACCTCACATTTTGGACAAGCGCGTCTCTAAGCCATGGTTCCCCACTGCCATCCCATCCGCCCACCCATTCGTACACCGAGGCCGCGAAAACCCACGACGAAACCCCACACCCTGCTCCGTCTGCCACCCAGCCGGAGCCTCTTCCCCGATGACGTCGTCCACAGCAACACCTCGACGTCCCTCATACACCATACCGGATGAGGATCCGTCGTCGATCTCAGCGTCCCGCCGGTTCAGCCACCCCGTCCTCCACCTCCAAGGAGCTACCCCGACGTTCCCCTCGTCTTTCGTGCCACCTCCATTCCCACACCGCCGTCTTCACCAGCACCACCGGAAGAGCACCATCATCACCGTTTCCTCAGATGAAGCTGCGGCCTAATCGGTGCCACCAAAGAGGTTGTACACTAATCGCTGCATTTTCTTCTTGATTCGATCTCACGGTGCTGCCGGCGCTCGGTCCCGAGCTGACACGGCGCGGCACCATCCACGGCGGCGGCGGCGGCCACTTCCTCCACGGCGTCGCTCCCTCGGCGGCGACGTCCACATCAGTAGGAGCTGCTGCTGCTTTAGCTCTCGCTCACACTGCTGCTCTGCTCTTGCTCTCGGTCCCCTGCCTGGTCTGCTCTTGCTATTGCTCTTGCTCGCACTGCTGCTCTCGCTCTTGCTCTTGCTTGTGATGCTCCTCCAATTTAGCTACACTTCAGTCGACTGAATCGACTTTTGGGTCAGTCA